>NC_139923.1:20463555-20561666 GCF_963514095.1 Eutrigla gurnardus | reverse complement strand
AAAACAACACTGGGCGTTACTGGCAATAACCCCCCTACCCAAAGAAAAAAACAATATTGACAGACTTGTATTTTTCTTTTACTTCCAGGTCAAACAATCCATGGAACAAACACAGCCTCGGCTGCAGACAGAACCACAGATAGATGAGACCCAGAAAAATAAAAATACCACAAACAACGATTCCAGTGCTTCACAGAAAAACAAAGGTTGGTTTAAAATGCATGATGAAACTGACCAGAATTTAGATATTAATTGATGATTGACAAAATCCAAAACATGTCATGGTCATGAATTCAAAACACATTGCCCTAATGTTTACTATTACTATTTACTTTTTTTAAGGCATTTCAGTGGGGGACACTGTGGGAGATGTAGCCGCACCCAAGATGTCACAGCTCTACTCACCCCACCCCTAGAAGACAACACCACTCACCCTTCCAATGGCAGACTGGCTCCTCAGTCCCCAACTCAGACCCCCCCCTCCTCCCCGCCCACCTCTCCGACTGGTGATCCCCCTCCCCTTTCTGATCGCCATGGTTACCGGTTCCGTTGCAGCAGGTGCAGCCCTGGCGTTCCCCACTCAGGAGAAGCTTCAGCTGCATTGGCAGTACCATGCCATGAGGGCGGCGACAGAGTGCCCCCTCTGTTCTAGACAATGCCGCAGTCAAGAGGCCCTGCAGAGACACATGCAGAACACACACTCACAGCTGGACAACACACAGGGGCAGAATACACTTGTGCCGCCTCACACTGCTCAATACATGGAGCAAAATAAGAGCTCAGTTCAACAAGATTTTAGTTTATCACCTCAAGTCGGTCAAGAAGCAGGAGAGGGTGAGGAGGAAGAGATAGAAGCACTAGGCATGGAGGGAAAGGAGGAACAAAAAGAAAGAAGTACAATTTAAAGAAAAGGACATGGTCGGGGAAGTTGTTGGAGGCGAGGAGGATTTGACTGAGCCAGAGAACGGGCCACATGAGGAGCTCATTTCAGAACCTACTTCCAGCTCTCTTGTCAAAAAGATCCCTAACCCCACAATGGACCGCTATCTGGATCCAAGCAGGCCCTATAAATGCACAATATGCTCTGAATCTTTTACCCAGAAAACAATTCTTCTGGTTCACTATAACTCTGTGTCCCATCTTCACCGGGCCAGACGAGCCCTGCAGGAGTCTGGCACAGGTGTTGCTGTCCCCGAGGCTCCCCGTGGCCCAGATCCTAGGCCTTACCGATGCCGATTGTGTGGAGTGGGCTACAGCCAGAGCTCCACACTGGACATACATCTTCGCTCTGTCCTTCATCAGACTAGAGCTCGTGCTGCCCAGAACTCAGCTCCACAGACCCCAGCATCTAATGTAGCTGCTCCAGTGTCAGTCCCCACTATGAATACTCAGGCTGCCACCACCAGAGAAGAAACATCAAAGTGTTCTACTTTCACCAAGACATCAGATGTAGTAGCTGAGGCCCCGTCAACCCTCTCGAGCCAAACTGATAGCCAGCACGCTAAAAGTAGAGTGGCAGAACTTATAGCATCAAGGAACCAGCTAATGCTAATACAACAGCAGCAGTTAGCTCAGGCCCAGGCCCAAGCTCAGTTACAACAACACACGGCTCTGCTCCAGTCTCAATTGATGCAGCACCTTCCCTTAGGGACCGAGAATCTCCTTCAACAACACTTCTCCCTGACACCAGACAACTTGCTCTCTCTGCAGCAGCAACTTCTTCTGCCCTTTTATTTGTCAGGAGACATGAATCCTAATCCAGAATTAACTGTTAAGAGCCTGGATCTTAGTCAGTTATTATATGCCAACTCCATCCTCAAAGAACAGATTAAGGCAGAAGTTAAAAGAGAGTCCCAACCTCAAATAGATGAGAAACAATACCAGAAACAAAGTTCAAACTCAGCTCTTAGCCAACCAAAATATCATGTGAAGTGTGAAGCCAAGGTTGAAGCTGGCTACAGTGGATCTGCTAACAACCTGTCACAAAAAGAACACAGCAAGTCTAGTCATGAGGAAGAAAAAGAGGAAATTCCTGTTCCTACTGTTAAAAGTGAGTGTCAGAAGGAGGATTCCTCTTTTAATGTTCCTGGATTGCAGTGTCCTCCTCCCAGAGTGCCATATGCTGCTGTAAACGGGGAGCCTCTTCGAGCCCTGCTGCAGAGTTATGGCTATGAGTTAGCACTGCAATATATACAAAATAGACATAGACACCAGCAGCAGATACCAACACACATGTTACCATATAAACAGGAGTGTTCTGCTACCAACAAGATGGAGGTATGCTCAGAGGAAGAAAGAGTTCAGTTTAGTGGACTACAGGATGGAAAGATGGAAGGCTGGGACAAGGATAACAAAGGAGCAGAGGGCAATGGCGACATAGAAGGTTTGCCACAAGAGAAAAAGCAGAAAGATGAGGAATTACCAAACAACGAGAGAGGATGTTGTGGAAGAGGAGAAAAGTGTGGCGACTGTGGCAAATTTTTTTCAGATGCCTTGATTTTAAAAAGCCACCGGGAGTACATGCATAGGATGCTGTTCCCCACTCCTGCACTGGAGAGGTTTTCAAGAGAATACAGGCTGCAGTATGACCAGATGTACCCTCTCACACGGCCTAAATCCGGTGAGAATTCAACTGCTTCAGCTGCAACCCCGGTCCCATCCTCAGAGTCAGAACCAGCACCGGAACCAGTTATGCCTCAAGTTAAAAGCCTTCCACCCTCACCGGTACCTTCATTTTCAGATCCCATAACCAAAATGTGTACTCCAGCTAAAGACCTAATACCAACAGCCCCCACACCTTCTTCTCCTCCATTTCCTTCTCAACCTCAAGATTTTCCACAAGAGACCCCGATCGCAAGTACATCGGCTACAGCTACACCTGAAACAACATCACCAGCTAACTCCATACCTCTTTCCTTACCTAACATACCGATGCTTCCTCTTTCCTTACCCCAGCTTCCTATAGCTCCGCTGTCTTTACCTAATCTTCCCTTGCCCCACATACCTTTTGCCATGGACCCACCTTTATTCCCTCCAGGTATGATGCAGTCTATAGGTCTCCAGGCTCAACATTGGTTAGACTCAAGTTTGAACCCTGAATTGGCAAAGCTTTACCAATCTCAACTTAACACAGCACTGCTAGGGCAACAGCCACAGCTCAGTCCTTCTTTGCTAATCCAGCAATCCCAGCTCAGCCCAGCATTGCAAAGTCTGTCTCCACAACTAAATCCTGCGCTGTTGGGTCAACCATCCCAAACCAGCCCCATCCAAACAGGACAGCAACCCCAAGTCAGCCCAACTATACTTGAACAGGGCAAGAGAACCCGAACCCGAATCTCTGAGGAGCAACTGACTGTTCTGAGAAAACACTTTGATATAAACAGCCTCCCCAGTGATGATGAAATCAACAAGATGTCTGCTCTGTCCGGTTTGCCTCATAAAGTAATCAAACACTGGTTTCGCAACACCCTATTTAAAGAGCGTCAGCGAGATAAGGATTCCCCTTACAATTTTAATAACCCCCCAACCATAGCCCTGGATGAGTCCAGAGAAGTAGCACAAAGCCAGTCTCTGACTATTTCCCCATGTTCACTGTCCCCAGCCCTTCCAGCCAACACCTCACCACAGCCCCAGACTACAGACCTCAAGATAGGAGAGCCCCATAAGGGCCGGCGTTCTTCCCGTACCCGCTTCACGGAGAAACAGCTGGGGACGCTGCAAGGGGTGTTTGAAGCAACTCCCTATCCAAGAGAGGAAGAATATGACAGGTTATCTGCTCTGTTGTCCCTCCCTAACAGGATCATTGTTGTATGGTTCCAAAATGCTAGGCAGAGAGCTCGCAAATATCAAGACCTGGGAAAAGATGATGAATTAGAGGGGAAGAACCATCTTGACAGAATTCACAGGCAGAGAAACGGCCGCAACAAGAATGTTGATGATGATGATGATTATAATGATGATAACAAATGTGGGGATGAAGCACAAGGTGAATCTCAGAATGAAAACTCCATGGATCTGACTTATGAGTATTACACCAACCCTGACTCACCTGTCCTTGATTCTTCCTCTCACTGCACAGAAAATGAGCATCAAACAGCCAATGGTGAACCAACACCTGTTACTAGTAAACAAGAAGATAAAACAATCCCTCCTCAGGCTAACAAAAGCCCAACTCTTGTTCAAACTCAAAGTGGAACTTCAGATGCAGACATCGAGCATAAGGAAATTGTTCAGGCCATGAAAACAGGGCCGTCGTCACAACCTGAGCCCAATCTGCAGCCCGAAAGTATGCCAGAAAGACCACAGCCTCGCTCCTCCTCCTCCTCCTCTTCACAAAAAACAGTACCCAACATTGCATCCACAGCTCATTCCAGCCAGGGGTGTAGTCATCCTTCTGATCAAACTGTTGAAAAGCCAGTGGATACATCACCCAGTCTCCCTGCTGCTTCAGAGTCTGAAACAAGCCACAATCGGCTGCCTGATGCCACCTCTGGCCTATCCACTGAAACCCAGCCAAAAAAACACCTCCAACCCCAAACCCAGGCTCAGTTCCAGTGCAGTCTCTGCCCAGTGTCCTTGCCCTCATTCCAGCTGTGGCAGGAGCATCAGACCAGGCACCTTCTGGCAGCTCAGTCCCAGGTCCAATTCCTCCACTCTGGCTTCACAGACCGAACCATGCCTTACATGATGCTCCACCCCAACCACACCCTGATGGCGAGCCAAATGCTTTCAGGCGCTATGTCCCAGATGCACCCTAATCCCACACATCCCATGATTTCACACCTAAACAGCATACAAATTAAGAACACACTCTCTGATCCTTCGAGTAATACCCTCACCAGCCTCCCTCAGAATTCTCTGACTCCCATGAAGCAGAGTTCAAAGCTTATATCAGAGACCAGTTTTGAAGGCCAAAGGGGTGGTAGAGAGATTGATGAAGACCACCGTAGGGATAAGCGACAGAGAACCACCATCACCCCAGAACAGCTTGAAGTGTTGTATCAGCGCTACAGTATGGACTCTAACCCCACCAGAGGAGTCCTGGAAGGCATTGCACGCGACGTAGGCCTAACAAGACGTGTGGTTCAGGTATTTTATAAACGTTTTTTGTGTTTGAATGTGTGTGAATGTTTTTGAGAAAGCGGGGTGGAAAGCAAGGCATAGAAAATAACAATGCTTTTGTGTATGTCAAATTTTAAAACGTAATGGTCTTTTCTTCACAGGTCTGGTTTCAGAATACACGAGCCAGAGAGAGAAAAGGACAGTTCCGTTCAATGGGGCCTGGATCCAGCTTCAGCTTGGGTTTGAACCACTTGCGCTGTCCATTCTGCAGGGCTCTCTTCAAGGTTAAGAGTGCACTGGATGCCCATATGAGGTCACGCCACTGGGCAGAGGCTGAAAGAGCTGGCTACAACTTATCAATGAGTAATGGATCCAATGGGCAGATTGGGATGGCTATGTCATCTGTCATGGACAGACCAGGCCCATCTATCTCTTCCAACCTTATCCCAAACCATGGCTATGTCATCATTAACAAAGAGTTAAGTATGAAACCACCTATGACCTCTTTGTCTTCAACGACTGATCTGAACCACCCAGAGGATGATGATGACTATGAGGATGATGATGAGGAGTACCCATGTGAGGAGATTTCCAGTATGGCTGACCAAGGATCTCCTAGTCCTGAGGGATCTGGGGGTCCAAGCTCAGACTGGGGTGAGACACAAAGTCTGCAACAGCAACAGCATCAGCAGCAGCGCCAAAGGACACAGATGAGCCACTTCCAGGTACTCCAGCTCAGAGACTTCTACAGGAGCCACCGTACCCCGAACCGTCATGAGTGTGAGAGACTGGGCCAGGAGTTGGGACTCCCTCACCGAGTGGTGCAGGTAAATGTTTCAAATATTCATAAAATACACACACAAAACAATAGTTTCCTGACAATTAAGTGTTTTGAGGATAACAGCTGATTTATTCCTACAACTCGTTTGTGCAGGTGTGGTTCCAGAATGCCAGAGCCAAGGAGAAGAGGGCCAGAAGCCTGAGCTCTGACTCTGCGGAGAGGGAGCAGGCTGAGCTGTCCGCAGGGGCAGGGGAGAGAGACAGAGCTTAAAGAGGCAGACTACGGCCTCTTTGCTTCTTTTTACTACATTCTTCCCCAAATCCCTCCTGCACCTGCTGTCGATCACTAAACATATACCCTGTCCACTTTGCTGCCAAACCTGTAACCTAAACACCCCAAAGATGCTGAGCCACAGTGGCCCAAAGAGAAACTCTCAACTGGAAGAGAGAGCCCAAACCAAGTCCTCTCTACCACAGCTTTCCTCTTTTCATATTGTTCTTAAACACTTGCCTGGTCTGTCCTTTCACATTGAAAAGAGCTCCTCTCCCTATTCCGTCAGACACCTTACTACAACCAAACACCACCTTGTTAAAACCAACCAGATGCCACAGAGGCCAAAGAGCATTCTCCAAGTATGTGACCTCACTGCCCAGCTAGACCTGCAGTCTACCTCTCAGTCTGCATGACAGACTCACAGTGGGCCCTCCACCAGACAGTGCTAGATGACTAGCTGTGTAGCATGTAGTGCCAGTCTGTAAGAGGCTGGAAAATAAATTGTCAAAGAGATTTTAGTGTAAATAGAGAGCTCCAAAAGATAAACTTGAAGAAAAACAAAGCAGTTAACTGTGGATGAAGAAGATGATGAAAAGAAAAACAAAAAAACAAATGGAAAAATATCCTTGAAATAGATGGAGGTATTCGCATAGAGCTTTTGTAAAGACTGACTCAGATTCCAAAGCTCGTAACCAAAATTTTTCATGTCTGTGGATTTTGTTTCAACCTGTTTGTTTTCAATAACAAACTGCAGAGCTGACGTCTGTACCGTGAGTGGGTGAGATCTGCAGCTGGCAAAATTAAGCCGAGTACCAATAGACTGATACGGTGCCAGAACGCAGCTTCACCCTCCACAAGCCAATGATGAGTCTTTTGTTGTACATGTACACCTTTCTTTGTTCCTTTAGTGGATAACAGCCCAAATAGCACAGAACGTAAAGGCCGGTTTGTCCTGAATGGGGCAAACTATTTTTTATAGCACTCAACCATTATACTGTATATGAAAACTTTAACCAAACTCAAATTTACATTGTGTGTGTTTAGTAATAGTTTCTTAATATAAATCGTATGGATTGAGATAAACTGTCTTGCTTCGATATGATAGTGTCATGATTATGAAAAGATTATGACAGCTTTGATATGTTCAGGCAAGGTGACTTACTGCCTTTCCGTTCTATTTGAATATACCAATGGCTGACCAATGTTATGTGATTAATGTAAAGCTTTCTATGCTCAGGACAACAGCTCAATATGGCTCCACTTCAAATGTGATCTTAATACTGTACTTTTCGGTTTTTAAAACAGAAAAGGCATGGTTTAACCTTGGACTAAGTATTAAAAGATATCTACAAAAAAGTCTGTATTTCAAAGATCTGAGCTTCACCTCTGAGTAATAGATTGTTACAAAAACCTTAATGAAACTAAAGTGTTTAATAGTGTGAGGGGTAAATGTACAGTATTTAGCTTTTGTATGGTTGACTCAAGACTTCATTGGATGATTGAGACATAGCTCTCTTTTCCACTTACAGATAGGGAGCTACTGCGCAAATCTGAGAAAAACTTCGGATGTTATTGATGTTATTTTTGTACACTTAATTTATTTTCCCTTTCTCCTTCCCTACCAACTTCCCTCTTTTGCTCTCTACCTTTTGTCCTGTGTTCATTTGCAACCAGTCCTTATTCTAACTGTAATAATGATAATATAACAATAATAGCTAAACAATAATTAATGCTTTAAGACAAAAATCCAAAGACGTGATAATACTTTAACCATATGACCTACAAAAATAAGCGCTACTGTTTACTTGACGATGTATTGCTGTTTTTAAAGAAGGAAGGAGTCCCTATATCTAAGCTACTGTTTTCTGCCTCTCATAAGCACACTGGAGACTGTAACCAAAACCCCAAACTAGAGCCATGGCAGTCTGTAATATAGCGGTTGAAGAGTTTTACTTCTCTTGAGAAATGTTGCCGTTTATTTTTCTTTCTTTTTTACCATAGTGTTGAACTTCAGCCCTTAAGGATGTCCAGTTTGCTGCTAATGTACTGTAGGTTCTAACGATACTGTAGAAAGATGCATGCTCTGATCGCTTTATCACTAGGCTTTAATGACTACAAACTGTAATGATACCTGTGATGCTGTTGATAAACTGCTCCTCTGTTATTCTGTTGTAAACAAATGTGGGGCTCAATTCCATCAGGTTTGTTTTTCAGTATCCTATTTATTACCCCCTACTCAGAAGAATAAAACGTAATACCAGAAATATTTTTTCCAAGTTTCCAGTTTTAGAGAAATCTGCTTGGGGCATTAACTTCTTAATACTTATGGAGATACTGCATAGCTATTTGAAGGAGTTCAGCCCCAAACCTTCCACTGGTATGGTGTCAGCCTTTTTGTGTTGCAATGTCTCTAGTCCATTTGTCCATCTAAAACAGCTTTGTTGAACTCGTCTCAGACTGACATCGCAGCCAACTTTCCAAAGGATGTGGACTGACTTAACTCTGTCATGTTTTGTTCTTAAACTAACCAATGTTTACGACAATACCAATGAGCTTTCTTCTGTACAGAAATGTGCATTCCAAATACCACAAAGGCAGTTTTTGTATACTGATTTCTTTTATTTTTATTTCTGTCATATTCTCTTGATCTTAGTGACTGTAAGATGTACATATTTGGGTCCTCTATGGTGAAGGGACTCTGTTATCCTTACTGTAGGTAAAACTATTCTTTACGTTTTTTTCTGGATATGTTGTTGCCATAGTGATGACCAAAAAGATACCTGTGATGTGCACCTGTCCTTATGTCCTGCTCCAGTGGTTTAGTGTGTCTCTATAATCTCCCTCCCCAAGTTCTCCCCTACTGGTGTGTGTTTCTCTTCCTTTCCCTTCCCATACTCCACTGAGCTAAATAAAGTCTGCTTTGGTGCATGCTCTGGTCTCATCCCTGGTCCAACCAAGAGAAGCCATTTTGTGAATGTTGTGGTATGCGAGGGTGTCTGCCTGCGATACGTGTTTTCATATTCCAGGTTGTACGTTGTGTGTGTCTGACTGAAAGGGTTTTGATGTGTGTGTGTGTGTGTGTGTGTGTGTGTGTGTGTAACACAGCAGTGTGTGGAAGGCGTTTGGTGAATGGAGCCATGACCTCTGGGGTCACTTCATTAATTACATCTGTGACATTCAGCCAGATGAGTTTCCTTTGTGACTAAATGATATGATGAATATTAACGACCTCGGATGAATTACACTGCTGCTTCTGCTGCTGATGATAATGTGTTTTACGACTCTGGGAGAGAGGGGAGTGAAATTGCACACTACAGCACATTTAGGAAAGGCAGATTTTCATATGCAACATTTCAAAAGACCACAGCGTAGTTTGGTGGAGCAGATTTTTTTTATTTTGTTCCCTTTGGTGTAAAAACTTTCCGGCGGTTGATGAGACAACTTGCCAGAGAGGGAAAAAAAAAAAAAAAAAACTAGAATACAAGAATGTGTTATGCGGTCTCAAGCACAAACTGGTGATCTGCTCCTTGTTCTCTAGCAGCAAGCCGTTCATTTAACCATTACACATGAATGCGACAACAGAGGAAACGGTTTTTATTGGGGTTGCGGGGAACAGACAAACAAATGCACGGGCAGAACAATAGCAAAGTAAACACAGAAGCGGGCTTGAGATAGCTTCGTAGCCGATGATAGCCATCTTAGAAAGTCATCCTGATAAAGTGATCCCCCACCATTTTTCCTTCTCCCTGTCCTCCCCCTCTTAATCAAATGAGTACTGTGCAGCTGGTGGGGTTGCGGCAAAAAAGGGGGTACGAGTGTGTGCAGAGGAGGTGGAGGGGGTCCTTTGAGGGGGGGCTTTGAGGGATGGCGTGAAATTATTGCCTGCTGGTGTATATGTGTCGCTGGGGGTGGAAGGGTAGAGTAGGGGATTGGGCTGGAGCTGGGGGGGTGTAATGTCATTGCCTGCTGGTGTATCAATAGTGGGGGCTCATTTAGATTTAGATTGGTTATGTGAGGAGGGAGCTGAAAGGCCAGCTCATGTTTATGCATGAATCCCAAAGCATGCTGCTGTGGTGGAGCCCCGAGTTAAAGAGACAGAGCTGAAATACATTCGCACATTTAGACACAGCTCTGCGTCTGTGGATAAGGATTCAGTCGGAGTGATGTCGTGCCGTCAGCTACATTTCAAATCGTGCGTGCGCGTGTCGGCCTGTTTGTGATGTTGCGTATGCCCATAGATAACATCTACGTCCAAATGAGGCTAAAAAACTGAGATCTAATTTTTGCTTTAAAAAATCCCACCACCCTACTGTGTCCTGAAGATTGCTTTGGTATCTCCTACAGCTGATGCAGGGCTACACACGCTACTTCCCACATTACACTCACTCACACAGTGAGAGTAATCAGTAAATGTCTTTGAAGGAGAGTTTGTTCAGCACTTCATCAGGTATAAAGTGGTTTTTATTTGGAAATGTGGTCCCTATCCATCTTTTAAATGACTTTTTAATGGTCGTCACACCATCCTAATCAATCATGTGGCAGAGCTAGCCTGCGAGCGCAAATACGCTCTATTTATAATTCCTACATTCTGCTGCAAAAACTGACAGTCTGTGCCTTCTTCGTACTGTAAACGAGTGGGGAAATGAGTGAAATTGTCTTTCTGATTTTGTGGAAACATTACAAAGTCTTCCTATGCCGATCTCCAGCCCCCACAATGAGGTACCCTTTGTAATTTGTCTTCATAATATATATACAGTCTCTAGACCTGCAGAAAGGGTGGATAGTATAGCTTTTTACAACAAATCCTGCTGGTTATTGTCATTCTTGTGTCTCCACATTCAGGCACACTTTTTTGTGACTTCCCCCCACCCCCTCTCACCCCCCCCGTTGGTCCCCCTTCAGTACTTTACATCTATAATGAGATACAAATACGCATCAGCGGGACAGTGTCTACGACACGCGTCACTGTGTGAATATTACTCACACTTATTAGCTGGATTATGTTAATCTTTACACTCTCTGCTCACAGACAACAGACTCCCCATGATATGGGGGTGGTCACGGCAGTAAGCGTGTGCCGCCGCGTGTGTTTGTGTGTGTGTGTGCGTACGGCTGTACGTGTGTGTTGGAGTGATGCCATGTTGTCAAACTGATCTACATGTGAAAGGGCGGTCTAATTACATCACTTATGCAAATGAGAAATGCACATATGCATGCGCATACATACACAGCAGTGACAGCTTAGTGCTGAGGTCAATAAGACAGTGTGCGCTATCCTCTTATTGACTAACGCGAGGTGGCATCACCACCTGTCAGAAATAGACATGTCTTCACACAATACAGGGAAGTCGCAATTGATGTTTTGATACAGTGCGTCTTATAAATGAGAAAAAAGAGAGTGGATGGGTCAAGCTCACAGTAGACTGAAGCACTTAAACTGTTATTGGAAAATGTCGGACGGCATATCCACTGATTATTCTTTTTTTCAGACTGAAACATTGATAGTATCCCTGTTGGAATGATTGATTGAGTCTGACACATTTTAATTATACCCAAATTAAATGAATTGGCTGGCGGACTATAAAACATTGCTGTTTAATAACGAGCGCCTCCATTTGCCTTTTTTTTCTTGCTTTATCCAATCCCATTTTGTCTGCCTGCACCAAATAACCTCTCTCCATTTAATGATATGCAAATTAATTTTCATGAACCCCATGATCCCATGCGATGATTAAACCGAGATGACATTAGCTGCCATGCTGCTGCCACTGTCAGTGTTTCTGTCTGCCTCCTTTCTCTCTCTTCTATCTCAACCATCTTTCTTCGTATCCACGACAACGACCAACTGGTGATATTAAGGGGTTCATTGTCACCGTTCCCTTATGAATTCGCTTTGTGAGGGATGACATTCTGCGTATCCAGTGTTATTTCAGAGAACTTTTTCCATTGGCAACGGAGCTGGAACATCAGAGCGAGAAATGTGGATTCTCACACCCCATGTGGCAGTATTACACTGCGGACATACATGTTACAACAATATGCAATTATTGTAATGCGGTAACATCATATATATATATATACGATTTTGGTAACCTTCCACATCTCTTCATTTTCCACCTCCAGTGCTCCCCTCCCACCGTTCCGTTTCAGTCTGGATCCAGCTCCACCTCTGCTGTCGTTTATTGTACTCCATTTGCATAATGAAGCCCAGGCTTAATTAAGATCCCACTGGAGTCTGGAGCCAAGGATGAAGGAAAGAAGGACGAGGCGAAGGGGAGGGGGGATCCCGGCGTTCCATAGCTTATCCGCACATGTCCAAATAGGAGGCACAATTTAAGGGGGGAGTAAAGCGTTGACGAGCGATTAAATCGCTAATTATGATCGGCTGTTAGAATTAGTGTGTGGCTGTTAATTAGCTGCAGATGAGATGCCCAGACAGTTGCCCGCCCCCGACGACTGCAGCAGTCTCCCAGACTGGCAATAGAGAAACACAGCTTGACAACCTGGTGATGATGCCAACACATCCCTCCCTTTAACACACACAGCAGTCTGATGGGATATCCCTTTAAGGATGTCCCAGGTGTGCATGTGCAGGAAAGAGGCTCTTCCTCATCCTTGTCCACACACTCTCACTGTTCTTTTTAAAGCACAAAATTCCCATTTTTTTCTTTTTCTATATCCTTTATTCATTTTGCTCATTATTCCTCTTCTTCCTCTTCATAACAGAATGGTACAATCCCTTGTAGTTCTTTGTAATGTAATCCTTGCAGTGCAGAAATTGGCACCGAACAGAGTTGGCATCGAGGAAACAGTTTTTGTTCCATACTTCTACCATAGTTGCATTTGGCTCTGGTTCAGACCTTCTGCTACTATTTTGTATCCGCATTTACTACGCTTTCTTTTTTTTTGTATGGCTTCTGGTGGCGCCCGTGAATGCCTCCCTGTTTGTGTTTGGCATGGTGCCATCTCCGTTTCTGGTCTCTCCCTTGAGGGGATGCCATCGCCAAAACATTTAAGGCATCCGAAATGTTCTGCTCACCGTATGGAGGTTTCTGTTTGCAAATGTGAGCGTTACGTTGGCTTGGCTGCGTGCCAACCGTCCTCGCCGTGCCCAAGCCGCCCCCGAAAAGATGCCATCACAGAATCACTGGTAACCGTTGCCTGGGCACCACTTCTTGGCTTTGTCCAGGCAAAACAAACGGCGATTAGCAGCAAATCCTCAGAGGTGAGTCCCCGTGTCTTTGACTGAGACAGTCCTCCGTCGACCACTTTGATCGCTTCGGGTATGCCAGGCTGGCATGGTGCCCGCTGGCTGGTATTGCTGTGGCTGGCATGGAGAGAAAGAAAATGTGAAAAGTGAACGGAATGTTGGATTCCCCGCTGTCATTCTTCTTCGTATGATCAACGGTCATCACCGAGTTAAACCATACAGTTTCATAGTATCATCCATTTTCCTCCTCAACATCCTTCTCAGCTTCCCGTCATCTAGCTACATCCGAGTCATCCCGTGTCTTCCGGCATCTTCTTCACTTCTATGCTCTGCTGTCCAATCATATTTTCCGTATCTTCTTTCTTTGCCCGCTCCGCAGTTCACGTTGCCCCATTGTGCCTGTGCCAAGGTGGCACCATGGTAGCAGTATGGAGGTCTGTTTCCCTTCCTCTTCCATTCTTATTCTCCTCACCCCTTCGCCCATGCCCATGCCCGCCCCCGCTCAAGTCCTGACTGGATGGCACTGTGCCAACCTGCCACCGCCATTGCTCTCATTTGTAGCTCATCCCTCCGTTGCCCTTCCCCCTGTCTGTACATTTCCATCCCTCTCTCTTCCCGTCATTTCATTCATCTATTTTGTGAATCGTGTACCCTCTTCGCGTGTATTAAATGCTGCGTTTGTAAATTTACACGACATTGGTTAATTGACACATATACAACTTCTCATTTCGTAAAATGTGTGGCGCAAATCGACGGTCGTTGTTGTCGTTCGGGAGACTTTTTTTTTTTTTGGCACCTGAAGCGATGCTTTGAGAGACTGCACTGTACATAATTACCTCAGCAGTTACTTGTTCCACTGAGACAAGAGGAGACAGACGAAGAGAGCCCTGAGTTTGCATAAAGCTTGTGTTGTCTTAATTAACTTTTACCAACCCCCATCATTTGTGCTTCTTTTTGCATATCTAAGAGCCGTACGCAGGTTGTGTGAGTTCACACGCACTATACATATACACATGAATATGACTGATCACTAAAATCGATTGCATACCATTGACCTCACCCACTTTTTCTGAGATGACCCTTGCTTCTCGTTGTTTTTTCCTCTTTAAAATCTTGTGTCAAACAAAAGCTGCCAGTGGTGGTGGAGCTATTAAGCAAATACTCTCATTAGTACACAAAACATAATGAATATGTAAATGATGTGTGTAATTTATGCATAGGCTGAGAGACTTGTTCTCTTTTCAGTCCTCCATTGTATTCACACTATGTACATCCACTTTTATTAAAACGTAACAGTCTTGTGCCAATTTCCCCCTTTTCTTAGACCACATCCAGTGAATGAATCCATGGGGGATTCCTAAGGTCTCACTATTGTCTCGTTTATTTTGTGTCTTTCACACATTTGTCTTTGCCCTTAACCATCGTCTGTAGTTTATTATAGTCTCCCTGTTTGCTTCTTTCAGTTCACAGCCTGTCCTCTCCAAAAACACACCCTGCAGTGACGCATTAAACCAACAACTGAATGTTTGAACAACGTCTTTCTTCCAGGAATATGAATACTGAATAATATATCCACTAAAATCACACCCACACTAGAATGTGTGTATGCTGTCTTTTCTCTTTGTCCCTATGTGACTGTGTCGATCTTAATGTGTGGTCCAAACTGTGTGGTAAATTGAAGCTTGTCCTGATAGACGGTGAGTAGCCTTGCTCCTGTCTAGGATAAACACCTATAATACTCCGGCTCCCTTGGCAATCACCATAGCAACAAACCATGGTACCCACGTGAGTTGCATAATAAGATGTTCTTCAAGACCGCGGACCATAAAGCGGCGACAAACTAGACACCTGCAGCGATGAATGCAGAAAATACCTATTCAAAATGTCAAACTTCACCTCTGACTCATTGCAGACCAATCTTTTCTATTTATCAATATGCTTGCATCACACATAACGCACTCTCAGACGCCCATGCACCTTCTCTGTGTCTCTCCAGACTTTAACAGGTGCTGATGAGCCGCAGTCAATGATTGTAATGAGCTATCGATCACCGTGGGAAAACTGAGGGACAGAGAGGGGTGAGGGAGGTAGGGGGAACCAGAGGACACACACAAACAGAAGGCGGTGGACTGCCGGAGAAAAAAAAAACAATTCAAATGAAGTTAATGGAGACAAGCTACCCAAGACAGGGTATCGATACTTGCTTTAATCAAGTCCTTATCTCCTATTGTTCTGCTTAAAATAGAATATATGGGAAAGCACTTTTTGCCAGTCCGGGTTGAAGTGTTCAACTCAGCTTCTGGGCGAGCCGATCTGCCCAGGATGACCATGCAGACATGGTTGTCATGACCGGGTTTAGATGCCAGTGAATGGCACTGACGCAGTATCTCTATTTTCCCCTCTTTTTGTGCTGTGTGCATGGAGTGGAGGCAGACAGCTTTAGGGAAGGGGGAGGTGCGTTATGTGTGTGTGTCGTGTGTGTTGGCTGGCGTTTCAGATAATGAAATGCAGCAGGGAACAAAGAGCTGGGGGCCCCTATTCTCTGTGCTGCAGCTTCATTTTCACTCCCGTCAGTCTATGATTCTTCCATACCCTCTTTCTTGTGTACATGTATGTGTGTGTGTGTGTTTATGTTTGTATGAGCGGGTTGTTGTGTATACCAGTGTCCCCTCCTCCTCCTGTTAGTATTCTGCATGGCAGATCCCCCTAATGTAATAACTGTGTCTGCATGTCTAATTTACAGCAGGAGAGAGTAAATAGCCTGTGGTTAATTACAGTACTTGTGTGTGCGTGTGTGTGTGCGTGTGTGTGTGTGTGTGTGCTGGCGTGCGTGTGTATGCATGTGTCTACATGCGCGTGGGTGTGTCAGAATGATTTATGAGTTGCAAATAGCTACACCAGTGGCCCGTTTCTCCTCACTTAGTTTTTAATCTACCTTTCCATTAATTTTCCTAGAGACGTTATTATGGTTTTATAACGGTGTGCACGGGGATGCACATGTGAGTGCACGTGTGTTAATGAGACGAAGGTGTGGACATTTTGTGGGGATGAAGGTTACTTGGTCACCTGAGCCGTACCTCGCTTTTCTCTCTTAAGACCTCTCCATTTCCCCTTCCTTCTTTCCTTCCCTCCACTTTTTCTCTTTTCCGGTACTTCATTCACTCTCTTCATTGAGAGCCACAATGAACACAGATCTTTATTGACAGTACACGGTAGAACATGGAAACAGCAGGTCAATCCGTTTAGCCCAAGGGCCGATACACCAATTCACCAATTTGTCAGTGTTAGTTTGAGAGAGAAAAGCAGCTAATCTCTCCTCTCTGCTCTCTATTGATCACACACTTAGACTCCACTTCTCTGTCTAAACACTATTGATTCTCTCTCTCTCTCTCCCCCCCTCTTTCTGTCTTGCTCTCGCCACATACCACAGCTCTCAACACATCTTCCCTTCATACACTCTTAAGATGTCTTCTTAGATAAAAGCCTGAATATGTGAGACCACGTGTCCTTGACATGTACATGAAGCCCTAGGTCATATTTAAGATCAATACTTGAGGACATGAACAAAATATGACATTGAGTCATTTCAGTAATACAGTAGTTTAACTGGAACTCAAATGCTTTTCCTGAGTTTGGTCGAAAAGTGTCACATACAGTATTATTGTCTCCTGCTGCGTGCATTCAAAAGCTTATGCATTGTCTCATAAGAAAAAAAAATCAATTACTTAGCAACCCATCTTAAGCTTGA
Organism: Eutrigla gurnardus; assembly: GCF_963514095.1. Lineage (NCBI taxonomy): Eukaryota > Metazoa > Chordata > Actinopteri > Perciformes > Triglidae > Eutrigla > Eutrigla gurnardus. Next base: position 20,544,593 of record NC_139923.1, on the reverse strand, counting down.
ATACAGACCATGATTAAACATTCACTGCTGGGTACACTGTCTCTCCTGCCTTTGTCTTTCAGTCTCACATCACAAGGTGCACTTAAAAGGACCACATTCCTGTCAAGATGAAGGCTACCGGTATGCAAAAATGAGAGAATGATTATCTTAAGGGAGATGCCCCCTTCCTTTTAATACAAATTCAAAGATCTCTATTTGATTGCACTGCGCTCGTGTGGGCCCTTGTCGTAGTTGAGATGTTTCGTCAAGGAATGATTACATGATTACACTGTACATGAAAGGGGGGGAGGGGGGGATTGAGAGAGAGAGAGAGAGAGAGAGAGAGAGAGAGAGACCTATGACATTCCTGGATCATTTAAAATATCTTCATCCCTCTACCCTAATATCGTATTAATGAAATGTAAACAGGAAATCCCAGCTGTTACAACAAAAAACAAAACAGGTACCATGGCTTTCACTGCCTTCCCTACGAAGCTCTTATTTTTTAGACTGGCACACCCCCTAGTGGTGAGTTTAACCCATTACAAGGCCGGAGCTCCGAAGGTTACAAAACACTAACACATGGCTTGTGTAACTCAAAAATCAGCTGTTTGGTAACGGCTACCGAGGGCTAGGTTCGGGACGTGTGGCGCTCTGTGTGAAAATCATGTGGTAGACGATAATTATTTATTTACAGCAGTTTTACATCACTTCTAAAGATGCCTTTTTCGGTGGGCGCTGCTGATGACAGAAAAGCCTTGGTGAGAACCACGTTACGCGACGTGCTGGTGGGTCGAGAGGATCCAGAGGGATTTTTTGCGATGTGTTTGTCCGCTCTGGGGCACCAGGATACCCGCTCACAGTTCCTGACCCTCATCCACCCCCTGTCCACGGCTAACAGCTCCCTGCACTCAACCCTCACCTCCCTCTACAAGCAATATTTCTCTAAGGTCAGTGGGTTTGCTCAATATAAGTAACGTTACAACCTCACGTTTTAAATCCTGGGCTACGTCACGTCAGTGGTTCAACGTCACTAATATATTATAAAGTTGGTCTGGTGCGTCTTACTTACCCCTTTAAACTGCATCTGGCGATTCTTGACCAATACGATATGAACGACGACTCCAAGTTAGCCAAACATGAGTGAATTAATTGCTAACGTGTTAGCCAACAACGAGCTTCTCTATGTAACTAAGTTGTTTAGTGTTAAGTTACTGTACGTTGACATTATTAGAAACATGGGTAAATCTATGTGCCATTTTCATCTGTATTTTACAACTTTTTGTCGACTAGCTCTAGTGACTTTTTTTATTTTTACAACTGAAATTACGTTAAAGCTAGCTTGTGCTAGCTCCTTGAAATTACGTTAAAGCTAGCTTGTGCTAGCTCCTGTGCTCGGAGGAGCCCCTCCCCCTCAGGTGTGTTCACTCTTTCTGGTTGATTAGATCTCTGCTGCTCATCAGTTACCATAACAACGAATCGTCATACATACGAAAATAAGTATTATTAATAATGTTAATATATATGTATATATATATATATATATATATATATATATATATATATATATATATTAACAATACTTATTTCCGTGTATATATATATCTATAGATATAGATATATATATATTAATTATTAGTACTTACTCTATATTATTATTACTTACTCTATATTATTAGTACTTATTCTATGGAAAAGGTGTAAGTTGTTTGCTCTTGTTCATACTTATTGACAGGTTTATTGTACATGAAAATGTTCATCTCTGCACCGTTTACTACAGACCAATATTTAACAGTAATAGTGATGGATTGTCCTAATTCGATTCTAGACTGAAGATGATGAACTGGAACTTGCATTGGCACTCTCTCTACTGGAAATGAAAGATCCCCAGCTGTCAACCCCCAGCCAAGAGTCCAGACTTCAGCAACCGAGAGGCGCACCGAATCAGAGAAGCTCTTTTCAACCGACCCCTGTATCTCAGCCGCAGGGAAGCAGCCCCACCCAGTTCACAGATGTAGTCGGCGGGAGAAAAAACACCACCTCACCACAAACTGGACCCTGGGTCAAGGCAGGCCCACTGCAGACAACCGGAGAAACTGAGCTTCAGAAAAGCACGCATGTTGCCAAATATAATAAGGAGACGCCAGGAACAAGTTGGCCTGTGTGTGCCTCCAGACCGTCTCACACATTTTACGAGCAAGACACGGTTGAAGACGGTGACCAAATGATGGCTGAGGGAGATGTGAATCAATCAGAGAAGCCAAAGCGCTCTAAGAACAGGCGACAGCGGCGTAAAGGCACTGGCCAGCAGGTTGTAGGTTTGCCCTGTTCTCCATCAGCACCGCCTCCGGTTCTGCTGTGGGTCAGGAGGGACTTGCGACTTGGGGACAACCCTGCTCTCACTGGCTCATTAGAGATTGGTGCACCTGTCATTCCTGTCTTCATCTGGAGCCCTGAGGAGGAAGAGGGACCTGGCATCACAGTGGCTATGGGGGGAGCTTGTAAGTTCAACGCATCACCGCCCTTAATTGTGGCTGTGCTCCTCGTATAACGTCTCATATAGAACTAAAGCTTCCTCATATAAAACCAAAGTGTATCAATTTGCAAGTCTGCAGACTGGTGTACAATCATGCCTCTTCTTTTTTTAACAGGTAAATACTGGCTTCATCAAGCTTTATCTTGTTTCTGTTCATCACTGGAGGGCATTGGAGGCCATCTTTTCTTCTTCAAGGCAAACGGATCTTCTCTGTGTACCCTCAAGGAGCTGGTAAAGGAGACGGGGGCAAAAACAGTTTTGGCTAACGCCCTCTATGAGCCCTGGCTGAAGGAGAGGGATGATGTGGTCGTGTCAGCCCTTCAGAAAAATGGCGTTGATTGCAGGATGTTCCACTCATACTGCCTCAGAGACCCGTACTCTGTCAGCACGGCGGGTGTGGGACTCAGAGGTTAGTCACAACAAAATATAACAAAAGCTTAAAATGTGTGTATGTAAAGCTTATTGGCAATTTGATGTGGAGCTCCTGTTTTTTCTTCTCTTGATTCAGGAATAGGTTCAGTGTCTCACTTTATGAGCTGCTGTAGACAGAACCCAGGGTCTGCATTCGGGGTCCCCCTGGACCCTCCTGGGTCGCTCCCCACACCTGCCCACAGGCTTCAGGGTGTCTCTTTGGACACGCTAGGTCTGGCTCGCATGCCCCACAGGAAGGATGGCACAACGGTCAGTAACGACAGCAGAGCAACCCCATAGGGCTGATCCATTGCCCAAAATACAATAAGATTAGATCATGAATGGGTTCCCGGTAGCACACCTGGTAGAGTGGGTGCACCATGTATCATGGCTGAGGCCTTTCCACAGCGATCTCTCTATGCAATAACTCACAAAGAGGAAATCTAAGAAACAAAAGATCATAAAGTCCTCAATATTTCTTTGTTCTTTTTGGCATTCAGATCGACTGGGCAGCTAACATTCGTAGTTCCTGGGATTTCAGTGAGGAAGGAGCTTGTGCCCGACTAGAGGCCTTTCTGAATGATGGTGAGACACCGTGCATGCACATTGAATGTATTTAGAGGAACGTTAAGAAGTGTGTCATTGATCTAACACTATCATGATTCCCCCTTGTGTCCTAGGTGTGTATAGATATGAAAAAGAGTCAGGCAGGGCAGATGCTCCGAATACCAGCTGTCTATCTCCCTACCTTCACTTTGGTCAGCTCAGCCCACGCTGGCTGTTGTGGGATGCCAAAGGAGCACGCTGTCGACCCCCAAAGTTCCAACGTAAACTGGCGTGGAGAGATTTGGCTTACTGGCAGCTGACATTGTTTCCTGACCTTCCCTGGGAATCCCTCAGACCTCCGTACAAGGTAGAAATCTGTTACAGACATCTCGATGACGCATTAACATTTACTGAAAGAAATATGTAAAGTTCAACTGCCCTTCACTTTCTTCATGAGTAAGTAGAAGCCTCACACAATGAAGAAGTACAAAATTACGAAGCATTCTTCATCTGCTGGTATTTGCAGGCTCTGCGGTGGAGTAGTGATCGTGGCCACCTGAAGGCCTGGCAGCGAGGAAGAACGGGCTTCCCTCTGGTGGATGCAGCCATGAGGCAGCTGTGGCGGACAGGCTGGATGAACAACTACATGAGACACGTGGTGGCGTCTTTTCTGATAGCATATCTCTATCTGCCCTGGCAAGAAGGCTACCACTGGTTCCAGGTGAGACCTGGTGCAAAATGCACCCTTATAGATGCCATACAGCAGCAATAAACTGTATGTAAATAAGAACTACTTAGTGACTGTATCAAACAAATACATGTGTTTAGGACACCTTAGTGGATGCAGACGTTGCCATAGATGCCATGATGTGGCAGAACGGGGGCATGTGTGGTCTGGATCACTGGAACTTTGTCATGCACCCCGTCGATGCAGCGATGACCTGTGACCCCTACGGCAGCTATGTTAGGAAATGGTGTCCCGAACTTGCAGATCTGCCTGATGAGCTTATTCACAAACCGTGGAAATGTCCCGCATCCATGCTTCGACGTTCTGGTGAGGAAATGATCATGCTCAGTCTAAAACCGGTAGGGGATTCGGTTTCACACATTAACATGCAAATCTCCTTTCCTTGCTTTCCTCGCTGATTAGGTGTGGTTTTCGGCCAGACATATCCTGAGCGAATTGTTACAGACCTGGAGGAGCGGAGGAGTCGTTCCCTGCAAGATGTAGCTCTGGTGCGGAAAGAGTTTGGACAGTATGTGGACAAGCACTCAGGCTGTGACTTGGTGCCTCTGCCCTCACGCCTGGTCTCTGAGAGTCTGGGCGTATCACACAGGGATGACAGTGTGGTTAAAGAAGGGAGGCAGTTCCTAATGCCCGTTATCACCCGCATGGAATTCAAACACCAGCTAGAAGATCCAGGTGCAGACGCCGTCTCAAATCCCTACAATGCTGTTCTAAAAGGATATGTGAGCCGCAAGAGGGATGAGACCATTGCGTTTTTTAATGAAAGGGACTTTACAGCCAGTGTTATGTATGAAGGTGTTCAGAGAAAGGAGAGGCTGGAGAGCGATTATCGCAGGATTGAGGGTCTCCCTTTGCCTCTTGCACCTCGGGGCAGGGCCAGACGGACTCCAAAAGCCAAAGACAGGTTTTCTGTGGTACCTGGTGGGGCAGTCTCCTCCATCAGGTGACCCAGAGATCAAGACTGAAAGTTTACAGGTTCTAAGTGACAAGACAGTTTCTAGATGTAAAATGCACAAGTATAAATGTTACAGAACAAGTCTTTAAGTGCAAAGATGAGAAGTACACAATCTAAACTGGGCTCTACATAGAGGGAGGCAACAGACAATGGCTCCAGAATGTTCATTCAAAACATTTTGTACTTTAAATATAATCTCAAGTATTGAGCTATACCAACCTTGGTGACGGGTCGGCCATTATACTATTTTTTCCGATGCTGCTTTCTTTCTTAAAGGCCTAACACTAATCTGAGGTATGTTACACATGCATAGTTTTGAGTTAGAAGTGAGGGGAAACAGCATTTGGTGTCATCTCATCAGATCAGTTTTGAAATGTTTTTACAATGTTTACAAAATGTTATCCATCCAAAAAGTCTATTTAGTTATCAATGTGTTTATTAAAATACTTAAGTCAAGTTAGATGTTGGCTCCAATCTACTGTTTTGAATTATGGTTCAGAGACGACCTTTTATATACATTTGTATAATGGGCTTTAATTTGAGGCTGGAAATATTTGTGTGAAGGTATAACATGTGGCTGGACTGTAATGGTTTTAATGATGCAAATGAGTAAATATGCAAATAGAATTTATATAATGTGACTCTGACGTACTGTCAAGCATGTTACCTGTTACTTGTGCAATACCAGGGATCTTTTTTACTCACATGAGTGCAGCTATGTGAAAAGCAGTCTTTTTAAAATCCTGCCCACTCCAAGTCTAAACTTCGGGATTAAATAAAAATGACAAATAAAACCCAATGTCTCAGGAAATGTTTATTTTCTAATTTACAGGTCCCATGTCTACAATTAAGCCATCCTACATGCAGTGTAGACCAACATTATTATTAATACCATAAAGACCAAAGTGCTTTTTTTAAAGTCTAACAACGTCCTACAACAGAAATTCAAGTTGTCCTCTGACTGTGTGTTTAAACTGTTCTAGAGTCTCTAGGCTCTTCTGTTTAGGGATTTGAGACTGCAACAATTTAACACTGAATGTTTACTCACTGCAGATTGACAGGTCCCTTAAAGTCAGTCTCCAACAGTAGATAAAGGATTCCTAATGTTCACAGCTCTACAACACTGCCAGGTCAGCATTCTGGAGCTCTTGGGCTCCGGTGGTGGATGCAAAGCAAAGAGTTGTAGCTGACACAGGCACAGCTTGTGGATCTTCCTGCCAGTGGTGTTTGAAAAGGAGAGGGGGGAGCGTAGCACTTCATCAGGGGGGTGTTAGGTTAGTCCTCAATGGAGCGGATGTATCTCTCATAGGCTGTCTCATCCATAAGAGCATCGAGCTCTGCAGGGTTGCCAATGGTCATCTTCATCAGCCAACCTATATTGAATAGGTTAAAATCACATTAGGCATAATCACGCCAAGAGGAAAATGTTCAGGTAAAAGCAAGAACTGCTGCACTTGAAGGAGGTAGAATTACAGAGTGCTACTCTCAAGCTTTAGTAGACGTGAGGTGCAATGCAACTAAAAAATGTCTTTGATCTTTGTTTGTTACATTTCCACCAGTAAAAATAGCGTTCCCCAATATGTGGGTGCAGGGGAGATGAAGATTTGACAGTATAGATATTTGTCTGATTTAGATATTCAGGCATATTCAGATGGAAAGTGACCGTTCAGGCTGCAGTGGCGAAGAAGGGGCTGGTGGCAGGAACAATCATGAGTTCACCTTTTTAACCTACTACCTTATGTTGCATTACTGCCATCTACTGTCCAAAATAAGGCAGTGAGCAGTTTCCTTAAACCTCACAGCTGAATACTGTGAATTATTATGGTTGGTAAAGCTAAAAAGAGTGAATCCTTTTATCAGTACATAATGTTTTCATTTTTAAATCAATGCCAATTAAAGTTTTGAGGTAAAGTCAAGGCATTCATCTGTAAAAGTGGAGTTGATTATGTAACAATGAACACATTTTTTAAGCAAAATATGCACAAATTAATAGATAACCGCAGTAATAGTTTATAGAAGGTAAACAAAGACTGGTGTCAATGTACAAATTGCAAAAATTACCTTTGGACTCCAGAGGGTTTTTAATATTGTAACATATCATCCATCTACTTTGCACCTGTTTGAACTCTCACATTAGCCTCAAATATCGAAGTGGTTGACTACATATTTGTATGCGTGTGCTTACCATCTTTGTAGCAAGACTTGTTCACCAGACCAGGATTGTCTGCCAGTAGTGCATTGACTTCTACAACTTCCCCAGTTAAGGGGGAATAGAGCTCACTGGCAGCCTTCACGCTTTCCAAAGCTCCAAACTCATCTGTGGTAGTAGATAAAAGAAACAAGTGTATTTGCATAAGAGTTAGGCAATTCCAGAAAGGCAACTAAACAGAAGGCAAACATTGCTAAGTCAAATTGACCTTAGGTGTTTTGTCAATACAACATGTGTTTGCTTAGAAACAGGTGTGACAAGCTCAAATAATTATACTCCTAAATGCAAATGTAGTTCTTGCTTTAAAATGTAAAATTAATTATTTAGATAGCCATGTTTTGTAAGGCCTGCTGTGTTGAAAAAAAAAAGTAATACATATGATAATTCAAAACTGCACACAAAAAATATTAAGCATAGTTTCTTGGACCAATAGGCAACATAACATTAACATATCCTGCATGTCATTTTTGAATAAAGTTGAACCAACAAGAATCAATTTTAATCTGGCAGAAGAAAAATGCATTTCAAGCCATTGCTTTAAAAGCAGGCGCAGATATCTTACCGTCATCAAGTCAAGCAATGACTAGTGATACTGACTTAATCACAAAATCTATCATTAGCATGATCAAGGAAGTAGTATAATCATTGTTTGTTTGGCTCAATCATAAGATACTTTCGGCAGAATGTATTACATCATCGTACTGTAGCCACTCAAATGTGGGAAAACAACATTCAGACTTTAATATGATAATTAAATAATAAAAAATGGCAAGGCAAGTCTCAAATCACAATTAAATTACTATCACCAACTATAGAGCATAAACAGTTTGAATGTTCTCCACAACGCCATTTGAATACGATGCTTAAGATCGGGCTTTAGTCCTTCATACTAGTACTTTACCTGTGTGTACTGTACTGTGTTAGCATAGCCACACTGCCCTTACCTTGCTGAGCCAGCTGTGTTCCCACCTCTGGCAGTCCACAGTAAACTACATCTCCGAGAGCCTCCTGTAAGCGGTAGAAAGCAAGGTCAAAGGCAGTCATATACATTTTCACCTGTGTGTGTGTGTGTTTATGCATGTCGTCTCCTCGTTTGTGAGCTTGAGTGTGTGTCTGTGCGAGCACGCGCACGGCCAGGTGACTTACTTGAGCAAACTTGCTGATACCGACGGTCCCAATCCCGTCATCTTCTACTCGGATCCATTCGTGCTTGTCTGTGAATTTAAGTGCTACAAACAAAACACAACACGCTCAGAAAACAAAAAAAGCTTCCCACGGGAATAGTGTGGAGTATTTACAATGTATAACAACCAGAATCAACACTTAGACAGACACGCAACAGCGTCTTTAGCTTTCGTGTCCTTCTTTCCGAGCTAACGGTACCCCCCAAGCTACCGAAACTGTAAGCTAACATGCTACAATAAAATGCACCCACGGCACGGAATACCTGCTGTCAAGCGACTAGAAGTGGCGAGAGTTCTTCCGAAGTAAGGCTGAGATGCCAGCCGTAACGGTGAGAGTGTCGCTGAGCGAGTAAGTAAAGGCAAAACTGTGAAATAGTTGGAAGACAGGGAGCGGAATAGCCCACAGGCGGCCATCTTTGTCGCTTTCTGATGAGAGCATGGCTGCGGTCGAAAAGTCTTCTTCGCTTCGGAAGGTTCCTAACGGGATCGAAATGACCCGGAAGTATCTAAGTGGCAGCCACAATTAGCGCTGGTCGAATTCTATTAATGGCAAGGAAAGGACATTCAACGCTTCCTTGCTCATCTCCTTTAGCAAGGAAACACATGACCATCCTCTACCAAAGGGAAGGAGATAATGTCGCCCCATAATTCATTGAGGCAACGACGCACCAGTCGGCCGTTTATGAGTAGTTATGAGTGTTTACGTATAAACCGTTACACAGCAAGCCGCTAATAAATTAATTCTCATAAATAACATTCAGAATCAACATAAATATATATTTAATCTCAGAAAAGGAGAAAAATAGATCCGACCCCTTCCCCATAACGCAAACCATTAACTAACTTAATTTATGATATATATATGACTGCTAGCCTGTATTCATTTAAAAATAATATTCCAACTTTGGTAATGAAGCAAAAATAATTAAAATCATTTTTTATATGTTTGATGAGCTCACTACATAGTCCTCTACATATAACTCCCTGGATAGTGAATAGGGAGTAGTGAATGAGTGAGTCGGTTTCGGATTCAGCCCATGGGTTGAATTCTTCTTCGTGGATCTGCCCTTCCCCTGATTTTCGTCTTCTCTGAGGTTAACAAGCTGGGGTCCTTTGTATTGCTGCCATCTTGTGGAGTTAGTTCATTTCTACACTGTCCGGTTTTTCCTTTCATTTCCTCATCGTCAAAATTAAAATATACTCTTTACAAAATGTCAAAATCGCGATGTAAGTTATTTCCATACAGTATAAATGTGTATTTTCAGTAATCTCTTTCCTTGTGAGGAACATAACTATTGTTATCTCTCCACCCACATTTCACCTTTCTATATTCTTGAATATTTTTTTTACGACATGACACAAATGATTCCCTTTGCCCCATCATCTGCTAATAATTATCTTTCTATTATAATACATTTTCAAAATATGTTATTGATCATGATTGTGAATGGTATTGAATCACACTCCCCTGAGGTGTCCCATTTTCTACCCCACACTAAAGGGATTTTTCAGATCTTACTTTTACCTGAATAGTTATCTTAATGAAAAAGTCTATTATCCAAAAAAAGAGAAAAAATCCCATTAAGTGCATCTTAATCAGAATCATAATTTCCTACTTTTCATACTTACTTTCCTTGAATCCTTCCAGCTTTAGCAGGCGCTCATTTAACTCTCCCAAAGTCCTCTCTGCCTCTCCTTCCCTCCTTAAACAAATTATTAGAACAGATCCGTCTACCTTTCATGATTACCATCCGATATTCATCTCTTCTCCCGGTTACCTGAACACCCATATCCCTCTCCTGTCCACTTCAGTTACTCTTACATGAATGTTTATTTTTACATAAGACTTGATAAAAGTCACTTCCTACAGTTCCCTTGTAACAGTCACACATTGGAGCAATATGATTTGACAACAATGTACGATGAAGCGCATCCTTTCATGGAAAACATCTATATTTGTTTTTCTACAATCATTGAAGCACAAAAAAATTCTTCTCATCTGACGAATATCCTCAACCATTGTGTTTTTTCTCTCACTCCTTATCTATGATCATAAATATAGAATAGTCTTTTCACGCTGTAACGTTATCAGTTATACATTTGTTTTTCATAATGCGAGAACATTAAGGATTGTGGCAAAATGTCTGGCTTTTGCGGGCTTGTTGTATTTGGCCAAATTGAATTGAGGGGCCGGAGTTGGCATCAGTTGAACAGGCCTCCTCTAGACTTTTGACTGTTCAGTGTGAGCAAAATCAATATCATCTTCAGACTAAGAGTTTATCACAGCGATATGCTGTTTGATACTGCTTTGCAGTTAATTCTCACATAAAGACTGTGATGAGTAAGATAATAAAGCCAGACTCCAGCAGCACATCAAATAAAGAAAAATAAATGGAAAATGTGTGTTAAAATTATGTTTATTTAAAATTGATTTCTGGAGAAGAAAACAGGGTTATGATGTCGTAAATCTGCTTCTTCCCATCAGAATAATAATAATAACACTTGGAGACCCACACACCAGAATTTTAAACCCATAATATTATTGCGTGTGATATTTTAATAAACACTACGTGTGCACTTATAACATCCAAAGTTATCACAGTTCCTCACATTGTGTAACTAATTTGGAATGCATGTAGGGTAAGGGCTACGGATGCTAGGTCAATTGTTTTGCAGATAAAGGCCACTAACTCAGATCCACTGATTTAAATTATCTGTCTGCACATATATGGCTCCATTGTAAATAAAGACAACATACTGCAGTGTTGGAAGTTCCAGGACACTTATCGGATTTGGTTCAGGAGCCACACAGATCCCAAGAACAACTAATCAATTCTACCTTTTGTGACAGGTGACCTACATGTGTCTGCGTCCTATCAAGTCCTTTGTTCATAAAAGCACAAACCGACTGATCAGACAGGACTCTTATTCTTATTGACCACCCTAACAAAAACTTAAATTATTTATTAAGTAACACTTTTATTCATACAAAACAACAGAATATATAAAGAAAAAATGTCACTCTCATGCCTGGGAGTTCTCCTATTGCTCAAAATTGCATTAGCTGAGGAAATGGCATGTTTGGAATAAAAAAAAAATAATAAAGCAAACGTGAGTTCTTCACACAACCATACACTCCCTTTGTCCTGTTCTGGCTTCATAAACTATGTTGTAAAACAAACTAAAAGACAGAATGACTAAAAGTGTCCTCTCCTATACCTGGCCTAAAATCTACAAAACATAAATAACAAAAGCACATTTGTTTGGCTTTTACATTACACAGCTTCAAGAGTCCATCCAGTGTCCACTTTTCCTTATTTGATTCTGAAGATAAAAACAAAAATACGACAACGATAACAACATCGATAACAGTAAAGAGAAACGACAGCTCGCTGTGGAGAGAGGAGTGAAAACAGAAGGGGTGAAAACTCCCGTGTGTGTGTGTGTGTGTGTGTGTGTGTGTGTGTGTGTGTGTGTGTGTGTGTTTGGTTGTTTTCTCCATCAGAGCTCATTGGAAGCTTGCTTGCCCTCGTTGGAAGGCGTTTATGTCTGTGTTCGGACCCTCCTGCAGGGGGTGCCGTGTGCTGCCGGATGGGTGCGAGGAGCAGATGTGAGTACTGGCGGTCCATGGCAGGCAGACAGAGGGGGGTCTTCAGTCACTAAAGTCTCTCTCCTCACTGCGGGAAGGAACAGCTAAGTTGGAAAAGCCAGGAAGTTCATCTCAGGTCCGCGGCCAGGTCACCGACGTGCACCACAGACGACACACACTCTCTTTTGCAACACACACTCCTGAAAGTCTCCGTGCCCACAAACACACGCACAATCAGCCAGACCCAGACACCCCTGCTGGTTTCTAGGTGGTCCGTTCTTCCCCGTCGGTCTCCTGCTTGGTCCTGCGCAGGTTGCTCTTCATCTTTACAAACTCGGGCGTGTTCTCCTGCTCCTCCTCGTTTTTCTGCTGCTCCAGCTCCAGCTGCGTGAACACAGACATCGGCAAATTCAGATTACACACATTATAGGAGGTGAGTAACTTGCAATCTTTGCTTCCATCTAAGTGACAGTATATATATATTTTTACGTGCTTTCAATCATTTACCTGCTCTAGTTTCTGTTGTCGTTTCATGAGCTCTATTTCCAGGTCGCTCCTCTTCTTGTGCGCCTCCTGCTCCTCCTTCTGAGCCTTGAGAACTTGCTCCCTCTTCCTCTTCTCCAGAACCTTCTGGAGCTCCGGTTTGTTCTGAGGAGCGAGACCCCTGTGCAGAATCAGCGAGAGAGCATGTTATTAAAGTGTAGCTTAATGGACAACCTCTGACGACACTACGGGGTCCCGTCCAAAGGGAGATTAGCATTCACATTCCTATGTAACATACGACGACCTCATTCTAGGTTGGCACACATATCTGTATTAGATTTTTTTTTTCTGGATTATACATGTCAGTCGTGTTTCAGGAAAGTTCTGATTCATTGGGAAACCTGAGTTCATAGATACACAGCTGCCTGGGTTTGTGCAGATACATTCAAAAAGGGACGTCTTAATAAAGTGTGACTATGTCTTGCGAAGAAGAGCAAAAAATAACAAATGTTATGTAATGCTCCAAACTCCTCCAAATTACGAGAGAGAAGGGTGGTGGCTGAGGATGAGGCTTGCTTAAAAGCGAGGGGAGCAGCGATGGGCTTGGAGTCGGCTTAGAAAGCCAATGAACAGCAAATCCCACACCAGAAAAAACTAAATCAAAGAGCAGTAAAAGGACAAGAGGGTATCTGTTGGTCAAACATTTGTTCTTGAAGAATTAATTAATTTAAAAACCCACATTATCCAGATCACTCCCCCTCACGATTACTCATTTCCTCTCGCTACGAAAGCCCGACTCTGCTCGGGCCGCGTCTGTTCTTCAAAAGAAAAACACAGCGTGCCCACCTGACTGAAGCTCGGCAACAACAACGTCTTAATTAAATGCATTATTAAATCCTGAGGATTGCATAAGAGCGAGCCCACGGAGTTCCAAGAAGGAGTGGGAGGTAATTTACAACAAGTCACCGCCGCAGTTAAACGCCCTGCTTTCCCCCGGCAGCGAGGGTCTTATGAAAGCACTTACAGCGGAGCACAGGGTAAAAAGGTGTGATCGGGTCGGCCTGTTTTCACGGTCAAGGTTGCTGAAAGCAATAAGACAGGCTATAAAGATGCTTGCTCCACTCTCCTTTCAGTGCTGGCAACGTTTACATAATCACCCCCCCCCCACCCCCTCAGGAATGGACTAGCAGACGAGGAAGAATGCAAAATCCCCACACATCAACACCTCCATCTGCTCAAACGCTTTCACCGGTCTTGGTGGCTGAAGTTCTGAAATTCCTCTGTACATACTGCGTGCGTGTGTGTGTGTGTGTGTGTGTGTGTGTGCGTGTGTGCGTGTGTGTGTGTGTGTGTGTGTGTGTGAGGGAGGGAAGGAGTCATCACAGCTAATGTAGCAGAGGCAGAGAAAGGCCCTCAGCTGGGGACTGTTTTGTAATCTTGATTACATAACACATTTTTCCCCTCTCCACGCAGCCAACCCATCCATCCGTGCATCCATCCACCCTCGCCAGCGTGACTAATCCACCATGCATGCAGGCGGGCCTTCTATACTTCCACTACAAGGCCCGAAAGCCCAAATCATAACAAACATATCCCCCCGAAAAGCCCACCAGATTTATCTCACAGACTTCTGCTGATACTCCGGGACATTGTCCGTCTAGACGACTCAAAACAATGTTATGCAGCTATTTTTGTTTTTTATTACATCTCTTCGATGACCTCCTCCTTACCCTGCCCGACCCACCCCGCCTCCTCGCCATCACTCATGGACGCCCTGCCTGCATCACTACAACAGCACATCACTCTTTGACCTGTTTAGGACGTGAGCATCGCTGCTGTGATGTAACAGCTGTCAGCGGCGCGTGTGTTTACGTAGCTATTTATAGCGCGGGCACAAAGCTGCCGCCGGTGTTTGGTGAGAGAAAACACAAATACAAACATTTAGCGTCAAAAGGGCGATTACAGATCCTGAAAACGTGATGCTCCCACGGCCTGCATGACATTCTGTGTTCTCAGGTCCAGGATGAATGCCAGCCTGTTGATACTAGTGTCCAGAACATCTATGTGACCTTTACATAACACATTTTTGACACACTAATGCACTTGGGGTTTTATATAATAGCTCCATATTAAAGTTTCATATGCTGAGCTTTACATAATACTGCTGCTGGAGCTCGGAGGTCAGCTACAGAGTCTGCATGGATACTGTAGCAGGGTGACTGTATTGACTCATCCTCCCTTAGTAACTCAATTAGCCTGCATCTGGACAGTATATTACCCCCCCCCAACAAACAAAGGGATGATGCTGATCATCCAGAAACTGTTAGACATCAAAAATGTTTTACTATCCAATAAATGAATAAATCTCTATCTCCAATCTTTGTTGATCTGATTTTGTTCATGTGCCGTAAACCATGATAAAATCTAAGGTTGAGGATTGTAAAATACTAATCCCTTCCTCAAAGTAACGTGGGAATGTTGTGCGTTTGTCAGGAAACCCATCAAGAAGAGACAAAAGGTGTGTTTTTCTGTCTCCTGACCTCTTCTGGTTCATGAGCAGCTCTCGGTGCAGGTCCTGGTGGTTCCGGGAGTTCTTGACCGGGTTGATCAGCTTCTTGGGTTTGATGAGCTCGTCGCAGTCACCGTCCAGGTAGTCGGGCTCCGCCATGACGCTCCTCCCCGGTGAGAGTGGCAGACCAGGGTCACACGGATCTGAAGCGACAGAAACAGAAAGGACATTCGTTTATCCACCGTGTCACTACGATGTCTGGATGACAGAAATCTTTAAATCCGTGTTGCAAAGACAAAAACATTTACAGGGATCCATAATTTTCCCTCTCAAACCATGATATGAGCATCTGCCTGATCCTCTGCCACAAGCTCAAAGAGTTTTTTAAACGTATGTAATTAAATGTATCGTGACAGAAGGACTGTGCTGGAATTACATAATTGTTCACACCGAGTGAAGAGGAACATTTCATTCCCCTTTATAACAAAGACATTAATCAGAACAGTCCTGTCAACATCATCAGGCACATCATTATGTAAATATGCAGGATGTTGCTCATACATTAGCCTGAGGTTCAATCCATTGTTTTCAATTACCTCAAAAATCCACGGGACTCCCATCTATGACCCCTAAAAATGGGCTTCACATGTTAACAACCAAAGGCAAGTTTTTCTTCAATTCATATAAACTAAACCAGCCTGAAATCTGCTCTCTCCGGGACCAAAAAGGCCACCTATCAGGCCTTTATTATCAAGCTGAGACATAACCGGCATACAGCAAGTTTGACCAATGCCTCATGTTAATCACAGGGTACATACAGTAACACCGCAGTCAGTAACTTTTAGAGCGGCAGAGTGCCACTGTTCCCCGGTCTGCTTAGCTCCATGAAAACATCCCAACTTGCATCAGCCTGATGGCTCACATGCTCCTTTTTAAATAACATATGATCAGGACGTATTTAAATAACCACTTCAGAAGATGGAAGTTTCCATCCAAGCAACTGAATTGAGAACAGAATAATATTCTCAACGCATGCCGGACTAAAAAACAGCCTAAAAGTACTTCACTTTTGCCTACGGTTAAAAAAAAAAAAAAGCCCAAAATTCAGTGTTGGCTGAACTCACCCAGCAGATGAGGAAAGACGGCGTATCTGAACATTGTTGTCATCTCTGCTAATTTGATCCAGAATGTATTTTTCCAGAAAAAGCGATTAAAACGTGCTGTTCTTTTTTTATCAGTGTGGTGCAGCGGCTCACACAGGAGAGGTGCTTTGTCCTGCACAGCTGTCTGCTACTGAGCTGCTGTTGGAGTGCAAAGTCGGTTTTATAAATACGCTCACACTGTCTCTCTCTCTCTCTCTCTCTCTCTCTCTGCTCCCTCCCACTCACTCTCAATGCACGTCCCCAGGCAAAGAAAAGTTCATACCCAATTTATCCCTAAAGATTCTTCACGGATTAATGAATGTTCTTGCCCGTCACTGTAAAGAACATTTTTTATCTCGTCGGTAAAATAGACCCATATGGAACTGGCCACTAGAGGAATAACTGGGTACCCACGGTACACACGATTAGCTGAGATTAGATAACAAAGTCACATGCATTTCTTCTCCAACAGTCTGAGGGATGACTCACATTTATAAACAATCATGTTCAAAACGCCCGAGAGCGAGTCTCTCCTGTCTGCGATAGATAAAATGGAAAACACGGAGTGAAGCTTTAAAACCTGAGTGCGTTAATCACGTTCAGCGGTACCAAAAATACATTTTTGCTGCACGTGCTAGACACAAAGGTGGCGTGTCCTCAGAATCAAAACATACGCATGGGGGATGCGGGTGTAATGACTTGAAGACACCACAAGAGGTCGTCATTCTTGCATTCCAGAAACTAAAAAATCATGTCAGTTACATAACAAAGACATCGAAGATAAACATGGTCTGTGGCTGCTCACAGCAGAACAAAGGGGGAGTAATACCACATGAGAAATACGCCTGATGGATAAAGTGGAATATGCTGACAAATTCAAATACTGCTTTTTTCCCCAGTCGGTCGTGATCTAGAGTCACAGAGATGGGTAATCCCCTTTAATCTCAGATTAGTAACCTTTTGAAAAATTGCATCCATCTCCTGTGGCACAAATCTAAAAATATATACAGTAAACAACAAGTTTAGGGTCAAGTTTGAAGCCGTTCTTAAAAATGTGAGCTTTCAGAACGTTCATATCCTGTTGGGCACGTTTTGTGACACGGCGATGAGAGGGCAGAGGTGGGCAGGACGGCTTGCGGTTGTAATCGGGGGCTGCGTGTGAGCGCACATGTGCCGTGTACATCAAAGGCCGTTTCTGTTAAAAGCCGGCGGTGGTGGTGGTGGGGGGGGGGGAACTTACAGGCTGGCAGTGTTGTCAAAGTGTCCGTTAGGTTAACACATCTGCTCCTACTTCCTCTGCGCCCCAAGGGAGAGGGGAAGTGACATAGGGAGTTCAAAAGGAACCTTGCAACCTCAAATTGGAGACCTGGAGCGCCTTAAATTCTGCTTTATCACTGGTCGTTCTGCACGTTGCAGGCAATGTCCTTTCTCGCTTTACTTGAAAAGGTATACAGATAACATGTTGCACTCATCAGTTAAAAGTCCAACACCTAAAGAGCGATATACGGAGATAACGGTTGACTTGTTCCAATGATGGTCAGATAAAGACCTGTACTTAAGTTTGCTTGGGTCTTCCTGGACGACACAGCAGCAGTGTGGGTATGCAGAAATCCCATTAGAACACTTTTGTTTATTGCTTTTGGAAACCCTCCCAGCACGGACAACAGTTAAACACACGCGCACGCACACACACGGATAATGAGCCTCCAAACGACCAAGATCTCCATGATGTCCAAGAGAAAACCGCGAAGAGTTAGTGAAAAACAATGAAAAGGAGAGAAACTGGGTCAGAGGAGAGTCTGAGAGGGAGTCGTGGAGTGGAAAACCCATAAAAAGGAATGTATTGGTTAAAATGTTTGCTGTAGGGCCTGTGTTTGTGCCCCACAGTGGCAGGTTGCAGTAGAGCTGATAGAATGACTTATCTATGAGGATAAGAGTGCCTGTGCTGTGCCAACCACGATTGCATCACCGCGGTCAGCTCCGCTATATGAGCACGCACAAAGACCTGCATTCATAACACGGACTCATTTCTCAATTTCCCCCTCTCAACTGTCATGTTCTCTAAGTCGCCATGGAGACCTGCCATCACCCACAATGCATTTAGTGACACAGCATTCAGCGACAGGAAGGAAGCCGCTGCCAACCGATACCGAGAGTCCCCAGCCTTCCGACGGGCATCACTGAAGAGACTTTCATCAGCCGAGATGCACTCGTCAAAAACAGCCTTAAAAGTCTATAATTATACAGCTCAGATAAACCCACTCTGTTACCTGTTCAGTATTAAACTGTAGACATGGAAAGCTGCGAAACATAGCAGAGGATTCAGCAGCAGAAAAGCATATTTCCTCATCTAAACCCACAGCAAAGAGCACAGATGGGCAGAAAGACTAATGAGCAGGGATTGGTCCGGACAACCTAAATTGGCCATTATCAGTGCTTCCCTTTCGTTTGCTAGGAAGCCACAAGAAAGATTTTGAAGAAGTCGATTGTTACTGACATCGAGACAAGAAATAGGTCCATAACCTTCTGTTAAAATCAGCATCAAGATGAACAAAAAACAGAGGAACAACATGGTTTAGCTCTCATGAGTGTCCTTCTTTCTGCTGTAGCCTCGAAAGACAGAGAGAATGAAGGCGAGGAGAGCAGCTGGTGGCCTGCTTCACCATCTGACCCCCCCCCCCCTAGCCTCCTCCAGGATACAGGCACAATCCGTCCAGTGCTCGGCACAGAGCGGGGCTGGGCCGCTAACTGTTATTGGTTGTGAACAGAACACATGGCTGACCACACCCACTCCTTCATCAGCCAGCCAGGATTTGTTTTCCACAGTATCCTGCACAAAAGGTACAGAGGGGTCAGCCTCAGGGAAAAAGGACGGATCAGCAATTTAACATCCGGTTTGACATATACGGATCCTGGACATTATTCATTTTGTAACTCATGCGTGGTTCTTATAGGTTAATAGCAAGCTTAATGAGCAATTCCATGAGAATTTTAGCACATTTTTCTTGCTGTAAGCTGCAGTTTTGGAGAATTGCAAACCAAAAGGTATAATTTGCCTATATTCTGATTGCATACATATTTGAAGCCTGCTTCGAATCAGACTCACAGTCTAATTCCCTGAAATAATGAAGAAAAAATGTGCTTCCTCATCTCCCTCTTGTTCCATATAGTTCCTCATGTTCACTCTCTGCATCTTTTTTTTTGGCCAGATCCCGTCTATTCCACTCACAGATGGGACGTCCACCCCTCGGGGGAAATTGCGTCATCAATACCCCTAAAGCATCCCCCACACGCCGTTCTCACTCTCTCACACGCCCACACCCTTTCCCCCCCCTCGCTGTGTTGTTGGACAGATCCGAGTGTGTATCTCCTAGCGTTTCTCTTAACGAAGCGGCTATTCAACCATAAATAGGGGAGGCCCTAATTAAAACACAGATAGACGAGCTTTTAACTGACAGCTGTGGGGGGAGGGAGAGCGAGGTGTGTGTAGCGTGTGAGAGAGAAAGTGAACTAGAAGCAGAGTTGGGGGTCTTGTCATGACAATGAGCTCATTTCCCGGACAGACCTCGTGTACGTGGTCAATTACAGGCCACCCCCCACCCATGACGACGCATAAATCGTGGTGGCGGGCAATGACGTACATGGCCGCATATTTCCAGAGAATGGAATCAAACAATAGAAACACTAATTTCCTGTCACTCTCACCTTCGGACGCATTCAAAGTCAGTCCCAACATAAAAACAGCCCGCATCATTTGTTTTCAGTCTAGTACTGTATGTGTTTGGGTAAGCAAAATTAATGTGTGTGTTCCCACCAGGAAAAGAAAAACAGACCTGCAGTGCACGCCAAAAGAAAGGAGCAGCCAATAAGATAAGACAAAACATGAACATTGTGAACTAGTTAGGAGTACGGACATGATTCTGTCTGGAAGATATGCTTTCAAGAGTTACAGTAATATTTACAACTACAAATACATCATTCACAGTATAGAGGACTGAATAAAGAGATGATCTATGGCAGGAACAAAGAAAGACAGAGAGAGAGAGAGAGAGAGACATGGTTCGTATGCTTGGGAGTTTGGGGGTTGAGATCTGTTTTGTATTTCCTGCCTTGGAGTGGGGGGTCTGGGTGAGAAGAGGAGCTGGGGAATTCTGGGGCCTCATCGCGTACTGACCTCCAATAGCACCCCACCCGGCTCCCACAATATGATGACGTCACTAGACGGGAGACCCCGGGCAGGGGTATGGGAATTTACAATCAGGGTTTTAGGGTTCATAAAGCACAGATGCGCACAAAACACACCCACACAATGAAAGGATAATATAACACACAGCATGTGAGGGAGGCGCGAGGCTTTAGCTGTGCAGGACTGTCTGCTTTTGTGTCTGTGGATGTTTAAATACCTGATGTCATTGAGGGAATACGAGGCGGCCCTGGAGACCGCTGTGATGAAAAGTTAACACCCAAAACTCATCAGTACGCCTGGCAGCTAGGAGGAATATTCTGGAACATCTGGATTACTACAATGTATGTCTCATCTCTCCGGATAACAAATGTTTGTGAAAAAACGTTTCCGTCTCCACTTGCAGTTTCCAGGAATCCTCCAGGCTGATATTTATAATGTAGCTTATTGCAGATACATTTGTTTGCCTTATTTATAGCATAAATATCTTTGGACGTTATGTTGCTTTGGTTTCACTTGGGCTATATTTGTCCTAAAACCCAGGAATAAGTACCCAGTATTTTTAGTTTCTGCAATAATCCAAAAGCAAATGGAATAATAAACTATCCCATCATACACAAAGGCCCTTGTTGTACACCGGACATTGCAATTTTGGATAGCAAGCCTGAATAGGGGAACCTCTATTCTTCTTGTGACCTTGGTTTGGAAACAGTCGTCTTTTGTGGCTGTACTTCTTCAAATGTGTCTTGCATCAGCGGCTGCATTTGGTCTCAACTCAAACTCGAGTTTGACTGCTTCCATATCGGTCTTTTAGGAGTTGATTAATATGTGTAAGCATCAGCAGCTGTTAGTTGACGTGCCCCGACCTGTTTGGGTGAAGAGCAACCGACATCTCTTTTTGTTTTAAGATGACACAGATAAGCACAAACCGATCATGTCGATCTGCGATCTCCTCCTTTTGAATTTAAACATGCCTGTGTTGACAGTTTGCGTTCAACGCCGGCCGGAGTCGTTTAATGCGGTGACTCATGCAGAGTCCTGTTGCCGCACGTTGTGAGCCCCGGGCTGAGGCAGATTACAGAATGAAAGGGCTGGATTGAAAAAGGGCACAGACACCACTTTTGAGTCACGCTGCGGGAATGTGATGAAGCTGCAAAGTGATTATTGCGCCGGGCACACATGCATGTAGGGGCAACACACACACACACACACACACACACACACACACACACACACACACACACACACACACACACACACACACACACACACACACACACACACACACACACACACACACACACACACACACACACACACACACACACACACACACACACACACACACACACACACACACACACACACACACACCTTCGAGTGACAGAAACATTTGGACGCCGTGTGCACTTTACTTTAAAAGTGCTCGCTCAAACCAAATCGTGAACACATGTGCTGAATAATCGGGGAGGGGGTACCCTTTGGGGTCACACCTGTCACGTCAAATACAAAAGGCCGGTCTATACTCTCTCCCAGCTGACACTGACACATGGTCCTGTACGTATACGTATAGGCCGTATGGGAACAGGTGGACTGGGACAGATGCACAGAATCCAGATGGTTCCGCTACATAGACACACCCTAAAAAGGCCAAATTATAGACGGAGCACAAGCATGTTTCATGTGGCTGCTCCTCACTGAGATGTAAACATGTGTCCATATATTGCACATTCCTCACACACACACACACATCAGCCTTTTAAACGCAGTTGCCAATATCTCCTTAGCGGCGTAAAAGCCGTATATTAAAAAAACCCACAGCCGCTTCGTCTGGCTCGGCCGTGTGAAGTGCCGTTCAGTCTTAAAAGGAGGAGTCTTTGTTATGGCTCCGCTGTCTGTTCCAGCTCCAGATTCAAAGCTTTGTGTTTTTACTGCTGCTTTTCCCCTTACGGAGCAGAGTCACACCCCTCCTCGCCGTCTACTGGCTGAGCCCAGCTGGGAGCTCTATTCTCATTGGCTGGGGCGCACACTGGGGAGGATTTGGGAGGTTCTCCTTTGTTTACATGCTAGTAAAGAAAAAAGCCCAATAACAACTGTTACCTTGGGCAACCAGACCATCTACAGTTAAGACACACAGGGGAGAGAGATGATCATACATGCACACACGTATAATGAGGTAACCGGGTGTCCAAAGGCATCACAAGTGACAAAGTCTTTGTTCTCTCTCTGATCCTATGCTTTATGCTTGACATGACTCAAAATACTCTGTATGTACATGCATATTTTTAGTTGGGGATAGTAGGCAATCATGTGGTTTCATTGTCTCATGAAACTTTGCAAAGCCAGAATGGGTATATGTTCTGAAAGCCCTGCTTTGCTTCGCTGTAAAGTGAAAGAAGTGGCTCTGTCTTCTGTGGGCGTACGTTCCCGTTTGTAACAAGACAGGATCATATATCTTGATACTGACTTACAAAAGGGGCTTAATCCAATTCATGCAGCTCAGTCTCCCAATCTCTCTCTACTTCAACCGAACAAGCTGCAAGGAGGAAGACATTTAAAAGTCTGTGTGCGTGTGTGTGTATGCATTTGTGTGTGCCATCCGTTCCCTAAGACTACGCAAAGTGGTCAGCCCAGTAATGGTGCTTTATTGTGATTGAAGCTCCGGCATAACAGCAGGAAAATCAATGGCATCCTTTGAAAAGCTGAGTAGGTGTGCGTGTCTTTTTCTGTCCCGTCTTTGGTATGTACATCTTATCTTAAATCAACATCAAGTCCTGGGGCTGCTCTAATAAAACGTAAGTCAAGCCTGAGCGTGTCTGACTTTCATATGAACTAACACCCACTAGCAGCTAGCGCACATACACCCAAGACACACACGCTTCACTCTCAGGAAACTCAATACCTGAATCGTGACATCATAATCTAAAACCATGGCAACAAAACCACAGCACGCTGTAAACAGATCCTTTGTCCTGTTGGAGGATTCTGTGATTGCATCACTTGTGTTTACATTGCATCATAATATTTCACTCAGCCCAAACCCACCAAATCAGATTATATATAAAAAAACAACAACATACTTTCTGTATTTGCCGTCCGTTGAGAAATTAATCCACTCGTCCACGTTAGCTAGAATGCTTTCTAATAACGCCCATGCTGATGTATTGCAGTAGTACACACTGAAATGTCAAGATAGCATCAAAAACGTTATCAGATCTTCAGCGTTCCTTCTCAGGAAATGTTACGTGAAAGTGTCAAACCACAGATACTACACATTTCATCTTGGCCACAGTTTAGTTACTAGATGACAGCCTTAACAAGAACTCAACTATGACACTTGCTGTGTGAAAAAGCACCGAAAACTCCTTTTTTTCCCCCTCTGAAGGTTAATATTTGATTTCTTAAAAGTGTATCAATTATTTGTTAGTAATGCTGGTCTTTGTTCCAGACGAGTTGGCCTACCTTCACTACGAAACGCTGAGGGAATTCCTGGGGCTCGTCCACATAGTCTGATTACATATTTCCTCAATTATGTCATAACATTTCCAATTGTTCAGTTTTAACTTGGCAGGCAAGTCATGGCTTGGCTTGCATGTCTGTGTGCGTTGAGGCAACGTTGGAGTACTGCTGTAGTTGATCTGTTAAAGTAAAGAAAAGATAATCCAGAAGAAAACAACATCATATGTAAGGTACTGATCAAATCACAGTATTCCTGCAGGCTGGAACTGGAGAAAGGGGAGTGTGTGAGGACTCTGCACTCTGAGCACACAGACCCTCTGAAACCTCGATGTTTACATGGCTCATTACAGGGGAAAAGGACAAGGTAGTCTTTCACTACACATGAACAAAATGTCTAGTAACAGGGCCTGATCATGAAACACACAAGCACGCACAGTAACAGTAACACTGCCTCGCGCAGTGTGGATCTAAAGGATCAGCGTGTTCTGCTGAGTAATGAAGATTCAGCGCCCACAGACAGACCAGCAGGACTGTGGGAGATAATACTGTCAACAGACATGTGGTTGCCAGCTACCCCTCCTGGACGGACACACACACACACACACACACACACACAACACAAACACACACACACTCCTGACCCAAATACCTTGCTTTTCTTGAGGTCAGACCGAGTCCTTGACACGGACTTAGATTCTATAATGACCCGCCAGAACCACTAATGGACACGTGCCATCAAAAGGATGGAAACTCATTTCATTCACATATTTAAATTCCTCTGAGTGGGATAATAATGGAGCAGAGAGCATTCCGGGTGCAACACCCACCACACGCTCAGTGACAGCATCGGCCCTTTACGGGAAACACAAGACAGCAAGAGAGTCAGCATGAGAGGAACAGGAGAGAGGAGGAGGAGGAGGAGGAGGAGGAGGAGGAGGAGGAGGAGGGAGGTCAAAGATCAGAAAACAGATGTAAATCGTTTAGCAAACTCCCCTCTAAATGAGTAACACATGTGCAAGAAACTTTCCCCTGCCTCCAACACACGCTCACTCGCCCTCTTGAAAGCTCGACACCTAGACAGTATAGAGATACTCATTCACACCACCTGCTTTTGTCACTTTTCCTCTTCGTCTGATGAACCAGAGCTATACTTCACAAGATCCGTGAAGTCGTATTCGCCAGGCTGCTTTTTAACGGCCTCCACCCAGAAAACACACACACACACACACACACACACACACGAGAAGAGCTGGTTCAGCCCTGTTTGTTTAACGTCTTGATAAAGTTCGACAGGCGCCGTGAAAAAGGGGTGAAAAAGAGACAACAACACATTTGACAATCATGACCACATCCAAAAAGAAACAGAGAAGTCACACGTAAACACACACACGTAAACACACACACATTCAGGCACACACACACACACACCTCCACAGATGACAGTTGGTCTGTGCGCCTGATGATGACAGCAGAGGCCAGTGTGTCAGCTCCAACTGCAGCCATGTGCTTTGACACAAGAAGGCAGCACATTGCTGTGGTATTACACACACACACACACACACACACACACACACACACACACACACACACACACACACACACACACACACAGTCTAACTCACACTTGATGAATTCAGATACAGGTCATCCTATAAAATGATCTCATCTGATGCAGTTTGTCTCATGATCGGGCCTCATCCCAAGAGTTTTACATTCTTATCTGTGGTGACAAATGAGCAAAACAATGTGTCTTGTGTTGGGCAAGATCTGAAAAGTCATCTGAGACCAAACATGTGATTGGTGAATAATCTAAACAAGAGTTATTCCATATTTCAGAAGAGTTGTACAGCCTACTGTAAATATCACATGTGAACACGAGCACTCACAGCATCGCTGCGCCCCTCAGACACACTGGAAATAAATAAACACTGAATCATTTCCCCTCCGCTGTTCCTTCCCGAGCACAGAGCAGCCCATCAAACTGCCTTGACTGCTGTTAGCTCCAGTCAACGGGACTGTAGTGTGTACACGACCTCAACGTGTTCGTCCCCACTGTCCCGTCGGCTACAGTCATGCGCCGCAACAAAAGGAGACAATGAAGCAAGAGTTTGTATTTTCAAATCTCGTTCCCTCTCTCTCTCCTCGGTCTTTTCTTGTCGTCGTTTACTTTCCAGTTGTTGCGTTTTTTTAACCCACAACCTGCTGCTTCTACCGACCGGGGCAGTTCAAAACGTGCTGCTTTTGTTAGAAACGAGAAGAAAAAAAAGCCCTCGAGCTCCTGACACACACACACGTACACACACCTACCTCAAAGTCGACCCCGACGCGACTTCTGCAACTCGACTTGTTTAATATTTAAAATGACAAAGTGGTTCAGGCCACATCAGTGCGTCCCGGGATCCCGTCCTAGCTTGAGGTGTGTCTGCGAGACTCTGCTTTAGTAAACTGCTCAATGGCTGGAGCTCCGTAGCGCACACGCGCGCGCACACACACACACACACACACACACACACATTCACCCAGTCAGGACCCATAGAAAATGTAAATTTAAGCTTGGGTGGGAGGGCTGGAGTGACGTCACAGACGGTCTCCTCCTCTTTTCTCTGTCTTCGTCTGCTCCCTAAAGCAGAGAAGCGGGGACTCCTCGCGCGCAGGGCGGGGCGTGGATGGAGAGGCGTGCGCACCCGCAGACACACAGGCCCGCACAAGTAAACACATTTTTTTGTGTCCTAGGTATGCGTGTCAGCCTTACTGGAAATTGTGAAAGACTGTCATCTTCTTTCTAATACTTGCATTTTGTCTGTTGTGTTCACAATATATGTATACTTTAAATATGTATACATGTTGTAGGCCTAGTATTTCCAGTGATATTACAATATAAATATGTTTTTGTACCTGATTGTTTATACTCCAAACTGTCAAAATGATTTATTTGACCTGTGGTTTAAGCTATTTCTCTGAGCTGATGGATACCAAAACAAAGCTGAATGAAAGCTCTATGTCAGATGGAGTTGTAAATAACACATTTATGTAAATATTGTATCTACTGCTCAAGGTAGTCAAAATAAAAAAATAAACTTTATTATACTCTATTTGCACCCAGGTGAGAACAGCAACAGCTGTTTGGCTATTTACAGCCAGCCAGGTTGAATATACTTCTTTCCGCATTAGTGAGCCATGAAAGGATGTCTGATTTAATAGTATAGTGAGTGTAAACAGTGACAAAGTGTGCAGGGAGTATGTTGTGATGACTTACACCTGAGAGATAGGGGTTGAGTTCTATTATAACACTGTTTGTCAACTAGTTGAATCATTATAATCAAGGAAAATCAATGGGATCCTATGTTTATTATCTCTATTATTTAGATATTCTTTGGGTTTCTTTTCTTTAAGAATTCAAAAGTGATGTTTGCAGCACTCCCTTAGGAAGAGACGGTCATTTATTCCTCACGTTTAGAGTGTGGTATCAATCTTCTCATCTCTCAAGAAGGCGCATAGTTCCCGATATGATATCAAAGTAGGGCTTTAAGCATTAGAAATAATATGGTGTGGCTTGTAAGCGTAGTGATAGTTATTAATCTGACTTTTCTAATACAGCTGTTACTCTCTAGTTCACATGCACTGCATACACATCTGTTTCCTGCTTGGTGGGAGCCGTGGTGGTCTCTGGAGGGTGTGTCCTCTCTGTCAGAGTGACCCTTTCATGACTCATCCTATTGTTCAGCTCAACGATCTTCGTCACCGCTCTCTTAAATTATGAGAAGGTTCTTAGGAATGTTTTATTTCTTTGACGCCCCCCCCTCCCACATGTTTGGATTTTAAACCCTTGTGCCCCTCTCTTTTTGTAATTTCCAGTTAGCCCGCTCCATTAATTCTACAGCAACTTAGTTCTTTCCAGATTGAACCGATATACTGAAGAAGGATGTAAGCCCCCCTGAAATGTAGCAGGGCAATGTAAACGACACCATGAAACTATCGAGGTTCAGTGAGCCGATTTAACAGAAGGGTGGTGGATAAGCAGATCCACTGACCCTTCATCAGTAAGCAGATTACTCTTCATCACAAAGAATGCTCAGGATATTCAGTCTGCGTCAATAACAGAAAGCAGACTGATCTGTTGTAATTAAATGTAAGTGTAGCTCGAGCAAGCAGAGGGTTAGCTTATCTTAGCATAAAGGCTGAGAAACGGAGAGAAACACTCAGCCTGGCTCTCGAAAGTTCCCCAACTAACTCATTTTTGTTTAATCTGTAGAAAAACAGAAATGCAAATACAACAATTTTGTCACCCTGTGAAGCTGTTATGTCCCTCATGCTTGTTTCAATTCCTCCATGTCTAGCTTTCCGGCATTCTACCTTGTGTCAGTAAGCCAGTGTTTTTGAACCTTGCCTGTTTTCTCTCTGACTATGATTTTGCCTCACCCTTACCTGATTTGCTTGCCTCACAGACTGATCTCCTGTGTACCGACCTCTACAAAGACTGTTTTATCGTACCCTCTTGGCTCCTTGGCCTTGTTTTCTGAGACCCTGAGCAAAGTTTGGGGGGTGGAGAGGAGAGGCAAAGAAGTCAATGGTAACCTACCTGTACCGGATGGTTGTCCAGACAACCTACCTTTTGTTCCTCCCCCCTGTCTGTTACCAGGTGATCCACTGGGTCCACACTGCATGGGCACCCTTCAACCCTGGCGTCAACAGAAGGCTGTTTGTCATCCAAAACCGTTTCTGGTGGCCTGCCATGGGGAAGGAGGTGGGGGAGTACGTTGCTCCATTGCCCAGTATAAGGCCTCCTGCTGGTCTCCTGCAACCACTTCCGGTTCCCCATCTGCTCCGGTCGGACCTCTCCATGAATTGTGACAAGGTTGCCCCCTTCTGAAGGTAACATTATAGTCAACAGCCTTTCTAAAATGGTGCTTTTTATACCTCTCCTATGTCGCCGCGAAGGAAACCGCGAAGGTCATGTTGCTTCATGTTTTCCTTCTACATGGATTCCCCAGGGTCCAGGGATGTGGTTTCTGCTGTTCATTTCCCAGTTTCAGGAGGTGCTCTGCTCACTACTTGCGGTTTTGACAAACTCCGCCAACTCAAAGTAATTTTCATTTCTGTCTTTGTCTTTCCATCAGTTATCTCTCCTCTCGTTTCTGATGTTCCACTTCCTGCCCTTGTGTGTTTCCCGCCAGTTTCCTTTGTGTGCCCCTGGTGTGTTTCACCTGTGTCTGATTACCCCTGCCCACTGTGTGCATAAACCCATGTATTCTGGACTAGTGTTCCTTCTCCAGCGTTCTTCCTCGGGTCATTAACCCAGTTTTTGAACTTTGCCTGTTTTCTCTTGGACTACGATATTGCCTCACTCCTGCCTACTTTGTTTGCCATGCTGTGTACCGACCTCTGCTAAGTAAAGACTTAAAAAAAGTAAAGTGTCTTATCTTTTCCTGTGTCTTTAGTCATTGAATTGAATCATGTTTGTACCCAATACATCTAACTACTGGCAAGAAAGTGTTTTTAATTTTAACCTAAAATAATATAAAAGCCCTCATTTATTTCTGATAGACACTTTTTTTCAGTCTGTTGGTCGAACTAAAACAAACATTTTCACTGCTATTTAAACCCTAGTCATGTTAAATTTAACACCTTTACCGAATATAGGAAGAAAGTACTTCCTCACTGCTATGGCAACAGGCCTGTGAGTGAAACAACTTCTCCAGTGATCAGCAGAGATATTACATGCATCAGCGCTTCTCGTTTTTACTTCTTCCTTTTAACCACAACTGAAATGAAGATATTTAGCCGCGCCCAGTTAGTGGTTTGAAAGCTCCTCTTTCCTGCTCTAGAAAAGACACACAATTCCGCTTATGACCATTGTGCTCTTTACCCTGAATACCAATTTTCTGTTATGCATGTACACAATGGGATATTGACTAATAACTGACTAATATGTCCCTTGACCGAGCTGTGTGGACACATTTCAGCATATAGATGCAATCCCTTTACTGTAAATGACAGGTTTAGACCTTGAAGGTCATGTGGTTGCCTCTTCCTGTGTATGCAGTGAATCGGGGGTTTCCTCCCTCAGTGACACTGCCTGGAAATGGACAACTTCACTGCCCCCCCTCTCTATTTCACACTGCTGGTAGCTGAAGAATAATTTCTGGGACAGATGTTTCTGTTATCATCCCAGGGTTTCCCACAGTTCTTGTGTGTGCACGTGTGCGTTTAGGTTTGCATGTGAGGCCCCTTGTTTTTTTTATTTGTCAGGTCTCCAAGGGCCTCCACTTTAAACAGGATATGGCAGTTATCTGAAAACCATGGTGACGGAGAAGCCTTCCTGTGAGTGAGGGCAGGTCTTCAAACTGATAATAGTCTATCTCTTTTGGTAGCGCTTTGAGGGATATCATTTTGTAGTTTTTGTAGTAGGAATGCACCTAATAAAGAATAGATGACATGAAGGATTTAAATGAAATGTAAAAAGCAAACAAAAACAATCAGGTGTAGACTGAATCTAAAGCTCGTTATCCCTACCCTGATAATCATACTCTAATAAGCCACTCATTCACGACTAGGTACACAAACAATAACAATTAGAAACAAAACAGAAAGGACAACCTCTGAATATAGTTGGGAAGCTAATTATTTGTGCTTTTTATATTATCTCTGCAGTTTTGAGATAAATGAGATAATGATTGTATGACATTTATTGGAGATTGTTTGAATGTTTATTGCTCGATGATCAAATAAACCGAAGATGAAAGTATTGTATTTTAAGCTGTTGTGAAGAATGTAAATCCAACATTACACAAGTACAGGAAAGGAGTAGATGGCAAGTGATTGCATGTAATTGCAGTGTATAAAAACACCGCCCCCACGTATGTGACCTACTTGTGGATGACTGGGGGTTTACACTAGCAATACACCATATGTTGAAGCAGTGTGTGTTCAAGAGGCCTTTGGTTACATTTGAGATACTTGTTGAAATCTTCAGACTAAATGCATGTTTGACCCAGCAACAGTTAGGGAATATGAACCGTGCACTGGTGGAGAAACCACAGGATTAAACTCAGAGCTCAAATAATATTCCACATTTATGACATGTGTTTTTGAAGAAATTGTCCAATTAGGCCACTGTAAGTGACTTTGTGAGTGCACATTACAAAGAGGGTGTAGCTTTAATAAAGATGGAGGAAATGTTGCTGACACTCCCGGTGTCAGCCTGCCTGTCTCCGAGATGTGTTCACCAGTTGGGGTAACGTAATTTCTGCTTTTTCCTGCCTGTCCCTCTTTTCGCTGTGAGTGTTCAGCCAAAGTTCAGCTAATTCAATCACCGCTGGATGACTCACACCACAGTGTCCCTTTCTGCACAGATGCAAAGACACACACACACATGCACTACGATACGTGGCTGGATTAGTGAAGTCAGTGCTGCGTCAGCCTCTCTGCGCACTTGTGATATAATCCATTGTACCCTAGCTTCATCACTCCACCTTTCCCTGTTTTTTTAATCAGCCGATGCACTGTCATGCTTTTCATTTTCTCTGTTATACCAACCCAGACATTTCCCTTGTCATCAATATGTAGGCTAGCAGAAACGAACATAGGAGCATTAATAACTGGGACAAATCCTTTCCAGCTCTGCCTCTCTGGGGTCCATTGTGTCTTATTTAGTCAAACATTAGATGAGGTTTTTTTATTCTACAGTTTACTCTCCTCTCTGTTACCACACTTTCCTACCAGCCATATGAGCGTAGCAGACCAGAAAATGACATGTTGCATGCCATTGCCTCTATTTGCATGCCTGCGTGTGTGTCTGTGTTTGCATGAGTTTGAATGTCATGCAAGTGAACACATGCAAAAAAACGATCAAGATACAGTCATTTAACTGCAGTCCTCGGATGTTGTCGCAGAGACTGTTATTGCTGGTCAGGCCACCCAGATTTATTGAGCTTTACTGTATAGAGCCTCTCCACTTAGCCTAATGAATGCCAACAGGAACAGAGCAGATGGCTCTGTTAGTAGGCCTACAGTAAGGGTGAAATATCCACAGAGTCGGACAAAAACGGCCCAATCCTTAACATGTCTATTTTATCACTCAGACCACAGACGCTAGGTTTATACGTGTCTGGGAAATAAATCTTTGCTGGACACTCAAGGAATGATACACCACACATGTGTTTAAACTATTAGGAAATGCTGTTCTTTTCCATGCATACACAAATTAAGTAATTCATTACTCCCTGTACAATATCTAGATACAGGCACGAAAAGCTTTTCTATTCTCGGGAATGTGCACGCATGCAGGACAAACAAACTCAAGTGCTCCCTCGCAGCGCTGACTGAGTGAGCGGGTTATGTGGATCTGTGAGTGCCATTCATTGAGGTTAATCATAAACTGCATGGAAACAAAGCAGAGAAAAAGAATTACGTTTGAATGTGGGAGGTGAGCGGACCATGGAAAACTCCTCCATCGGAGACACAGGAGAGTCACGTCTCTCTCTCTCTCTGTCTGTCTGTCTGTCTGTCTGTCTGTCTGTCTGTCTGTCTGTCCGTCCACTTGTCTGTCTTTCTGTCTGTTCGTCTGCGTGTTTGTGTGAATAAGCTGAGTAAGCAGGATTTCCAACACAGAGAGCAGGAAGGCCCTTCAAACAACACACACACACACACACACACACACACACACACACACCCTGACCAAAGGAAATCAAGGTCAATCGTGGCAATTGTGTGCATATGTGTGTGTCAGAGAGAGAGAGACAGAGGAGGTCCTGTACTTACATTACCCCCTGGTGCATCATAATCTCTCCCATTTTATCCTGTAGCTGTAGGGGGGGGGGGACAAAAGTGTGCTTGTATTGTTGAAATATCTCTCACTGGAATAAAGAGACCTCAGTTGTCAGGCTTACTGCGCTCTTTGTGTAGATATTACAACTCTTAGAGAACGTCATGGAGCAGATGCTATCTAGTTTTCTCTTTTAGTATGAATGTGTGTGTGTGTGTGTGTGTGTGTGTGTGTGTGTGTGTGTGTGTGTGTGTGTGTGTGTGTGTGTGTGTGGCACAGAGGCACAGTTAAAGATGCTAATCCTTTAAAAGCACTGTGCCGGGTTAGTAAAGCATTAATGGCAGTGTGGTTAACTAACTGCCTGTCTGCCTCCACACAGGAGAGAAGTGCCTCTTATCATTTGATACACACCTCATTAAAAGCATGCGGTATATAGTCTTGATAATGATATCTTTATTGTGTCAGATTCACTCATACCGTCATTTTTGAGGCCTAGTGTGAGATCTTTTTTAGCTCCCAACCCCCACCCCCCAAAATCCATTCTTTGTTGGGTTATCAGATGGGGTTAGAAAGGAAAAGACATGCCAAGGCTGTGTTACACGCCCTCTCCCGTGTGTCTACTCGCACACACATGCTCAAAATACAACAATCACATTATTAATCAGCCACTCAAATCCATCCTTGTGAGCATTTGTAGCCCTGAACCCCTCCCAGTGCTTTGCCCCAAGACTCATCGCCAAGGTAACCGCCAGCACTCAGCTGCTCCCAAACATCCTGGCAAGGTAAGTGAACGTACAACACACACACACACACACACACACACACACACACACACACACACACACACACACAC
This sequence comes from Eutrigla gurnardus, assembly GCF_963514095.1. Lineage (NCBI taxonomy): Eukaryota > Metazoa > Chordata > Actinopteri > Perciformes > Triglidae > Eutrigla > Eutrigla gurnardus. The sequence goes on along the minus strand of NC_139923.1, from coordinate 20,511,043 downwards.
ACACACACACACACATAGATTATCTATCCTTTCCTCTGGATCATTATTTTCAGACAAAGAGGAACAAAACTTCTTCCATAAAGACATCGACACATTGGGGGCACAACTGCGTCATTTTTGTCATTCTCTGTCTCCCTACCATCCGACCTGTCAGACGCTGTTTCCTGGAATTCTGATCCCTGAGGGGAGTTGCAGGAGGGGGAACACAAAGGGATACAGTCAGTCACTGTAAGGTCATCGCTGAATAATATGCACATCAATATAATGGGCACGACAAGCCACACATACCTGCATGTAGGCCGAACAAAGCAAAGTGTCATTATGGGGGAATAGAAAGGTAAATGGCTAAGGATTGTAGCACTGAGGCTAATTTCAGACAACGCTTCACACAGGATGTCACATTATTGCATTAATGCATAATGTCAAGAATAGGAGTCTAGATCCCTAACAACCCAGAGACTGGAGTTCATGGCTCATCAGCCTTTTATCTCCTGCTAAATGTCTGTAGGCAACACAACAAGAAATAACTGTCAGACACAGTTTGAAGCCAGTGTTATACAGTGATTGTTCTAGAAGGGAATGTTCATGTTCTTTGCTCTCTGTTGTTCTGTTCAGAACATCCAAACATTTGCATAATAACTGTGTTTGTGTGTGAAAAAGAGTGACACTGAAGAATTTGCATGATTGTTTAACGTTTGTTTTGAATGTTAAATCATCGTTCCCGTGTGTGTGTGTGTGTGTGTGTGTGTGTGTGTGTGTACTGTGCTGAATGCTCAGACAGGACAGCGGTTTCTGCACTGGATATTGGAAGAGTCCCATAAACACATCCGGCTTTAGGAGTTAGGTCAGAGATTAATGCTGTATCACACACTGATATGGGCACGCACAAACACACACACACACACACACACACACACACACACACACACACACACACACACACACACACACACACACAAAGATAAAGCCTCAGGGAGCTGGAGATCAAAGCGACATGTGTTGCGGCACTAGATATCTTAACAAAGACACCAATGATTAAGTCAGAGGAATTGCACATCGTGGAATGACTCTCCGTATACTGACGCATAATACCCCAAAAGTGACCTTCTGTTAGTCATATTCACACACTTCTACTCATTTCCCTTTCTGGACACACATACGGCGTTGCACAATATGCCTGTCATTGATTTGCCAGTATTTTTCACATTCCGTCTCTGCAGCTCTTCAACAGAAGGGACATTAATTAGCGCCCCGGGGGAGGAATAACTAAGGCTTTTGGCTGTGATTTGTGAGGGGTCAGCTGTGAAGGAGCTGAAGGGTTAATGCACATGCTCAGATCACGCCTGTGCTCCTCCAAATCTATGTTATGATACTGTGATCGAGATGACAGTCTGACATGGAAGCCACCCTTGAGTGTAACACATGTTTAATATTTGCTTTGCTCCGGTAAACATTGTGAAACCTCTTTCCTGTTTTGAGAAACATTTGCTTAGAAACGGCATTTTGCAACTCACCCTGATACCGCACGATGTTGGGGGAGGGCATGGTTGGATTCATACAGGCCTATAAGCATGAGAGGTGTCTACTAATGCACTGTTTTATTGTGAGGCGGATACAAGGTGGTTAACGTTGCCTTTACATAAATTGTCGAGTCATGGTTGCAGTTGGCTCTAATGCTAGTATTTTTCTCCAACTGCCACAATAAATCAACTACATGTTTAATACTCGCAGTACATTTCAGAACATAGACCGTATCAAAATTGACCTCTGGCCTTTAACGATCAAGCCACCAGATGTCTAAACATCTGCTGATGAGACGTCTCCCTTTGGATGAAGTAATCAGCAGTGTAAATTCCAGGATCCTTAGTAAAACTTGCCCCTCCTCCCACACAGTGCTATGCAGTTTCCACTGCTGATCAGCATTATTGATCAGAGCCTGAGGAGCCACAGTTTCCATGATGTGTAATCCTCTTCTTGGAATAGGAAGGCAAATCTAGAGCAGAAAGACCGTCTGGGCAGTTATAGTCAAGACTAAATAGGTCACACGCATAGACATGTACAAGTATGCACACACACACACACACACACACACAAACACACACACATACACACACACACACACACACACACACACACACACACGTGTTTAGAGAGATCAAGAGACGGATCATGTTGAAGCGGAACTCAACACTTGTTTCACTGACATCTAATCTACAGTCACTGAGAGACTGCAAAGTGTGTGTGTGTGTGTGTGTGTGTGTGTGTGTGTGTGCGTGTGTGTTTCAGAGCTTTGCATTTCAAGAAGAGTTTGTAGAATGTATTTGAAGTTAATTAACTGAATCCCAACAGAGGGAGATCAGCGTCTACGTTCAAGTGTATGAATAACATAATTTGGATTATATGTCCACCTTGTGGTGATACAATGTATTACATGAAGTCTACAATCGGCTGCAGCAATCGGTAGACTTCTTTATTGAGTTGCTTCCTGTCAAAAATGATTGCCGTCATGTTGAATTACTACATCGACTGCATCAGTTGAAAACAGAATTTACTGACCACAGTCTTCTTACCTCAGGCCCTCTGATAATAATAGATGGTCTTGGTATTTGAGGATATTTCATCTCCGGACTAAAGTCCACCTCCAGCTCATCATCCTCTGAGCTCTCAGAGAGGCTACGGCAGGCTGGAGGAGACTCAAAGCACGGGCCGTCGTCCGTGTCCTGCATGTGGACGATAGGGTTTGAGTTGGTACCATTTACTTTCCTGGTTCTGGTGGAGTGGTCGGAGATGCAGCTGACAGTCCTCTGAGGCTGTTTGTGCTGCTGCCCCTGTGGGCTGCGTGGTAGGGCTTCTGGTTGGAATGTGACCGGGTCCGCAGCCGGAAGTCCATGGTTGTTTCTGCTTCGTCTGTCATTGTGTGGCTCCTGAACAGGTGCTGGATCAGTGTTTACATCAGATGGATTACCAAAGCAGTGACCCAGAGAGGAGCAAGGTAGTCCGTGCATGCTGGGGATGCAGAAATGATCCAAAACAGAAAATAAATCCTTAGTGTGCTGACATCAGGTGGATCTGGGGTCTTCCAGTGTGCAGGGCAACATCAAGGTTTTAATCTGGAGTCGCATCCTGTACTTCATCATACATTTGTGCAGAGTATGAACAACAACCATTAAAGTATGATGACATCATTTCCTTTAAGTGGGAGGAAGGCAAATTACCATTTCCACACTTCTGAAGTGGCACCTGAAATAAAAGCATCTCTTTATCCAGGGAAGACATTCAGTTTGCTCCGTTCCAACAAATGACCTCCATAGATGCCCTCCATTTCAGCGGGTCTTCTTTGTCCATTTGTCCGAGAGCAGCAACATCAATGTCGGCCATCCCTCGGGCAGTAGGCCGATCTGTCATCACATCATTCTCTCTTTGTCTCCCAGAAAAACAGAAAGTCAGGATTCTTCTGTGTGACTTCAACAGCTATTTCAGAGGGGGCCACTCTCTTCGGCTCCCCACGGGCCCTGCCTGCGTCCCCGACTTCTTATGTGAGCGTGAGAGTCTCAGGGTTTTTGTGAGGGTGTGTCTGGGTGTCTCGTTACTCGACCAGGTAGTCCCCTTGTCTGTTGTGAGTTTGGGGACAAGGGTTGGGCCACGGGGACTCTGGTTACCATCTGATTCAGGGTCAGTTACTGACACACTTCCCATTCGCTCCACTATGAATGAATGAACTCGGCTGATCTCAAAGCAGCGGGCTGAAGTGTAAAGCTCTCAGGGGTGTCACAGATGGTTGAATATGAGAGTTCAAGTTACAGGCAAACACCGTAAGCGATAGGCCTCAGACGAGAAAGAGAAAGGAGGGGAGAGAGAGGGAGACTCGGCTGCCCTTGGGTGACGGCTACTTAAATATTCATATAATCGCATAAAGCAGACTTGCATCAATAGTTTATCCAACCTGGTCTACTGGTGAATAAGTGTTTTTCATTGGACAAGTGTAGCATTATGATAAAAACGTAGAACTTATTGGTAGTAAGGTGACTGTATGTGTGCAGATTTGAAGTGAAAGAAAAATAAATCTCCATCATAAACACCAAATCCATGATATGAGCTTTATTGGTTTAATAGCCTTGCCCAGGATGACTAATACAGATACAACAGTATGTCTTGACTATAAGGTATATGGGGTGCCACACTCGTGAAAGCCCTGCTTTATAAATAAAATAAAAGTGTTGAATCTACAGTTTACTAACAGGAAGGTGTGCCTTGGCTAACTGATTGGGAGGAATGATTCAAAGGATTCAACTACAGTTGGTGAGATGACTCAAATGACTGAGATTTAAGCAATATGCTATTAGTGCCCATAAATCAACAAAAAAACTGTAGAATTTAATGCCAAGTTTTTCTGTTTGCCCAGTATCTCTGAAAGGGTCAGTTATGACACTCCATCATTTTTAAAGAATCCTGCCGTTGTACCAAAAAACGGGAAGTCATGATGAGTTTTTGCAACCAAGGGAGTCTGGCATCAGCACCTTGGACAGCGGTCCAGGATCTCATAAATGATTCACGCAAACTCTACATGAAGGCAGGTAGATGGTATGCTTGATTATTAGAACCAAATGTTAGAGATACCATTTCAATGATACATGATTCAAACACCACAAATGTTACTAACAGCTGTTATATTTTCCTGTATGTGTTTATGTGTACCTGGCAACAAAGTGAAAAATGGCTTAATAATAATTTTGGATTAAAATGCATAGAAATGTTACATTGGGATTAATTTGTATTGAAGTTAAATGTGTTTTGAATACTGTAGTAAATACGTTAAACAATTGATTGATTAATCGTCACAGTGTATTTGTTCATGTTCACCCTGAACACGTGCTGTTAGGAAACACACCAGGCACAACAACACTCATCTACGATAATGTGGAGCACAGATAGATTGACATCTGTATGAAATTGAGTTAATTGATATGACCTACACACAGGCCCTAGGATATTAATGATATTAATAAAACATATTCATGCTTTTATTTATTCAAGAGTAAACAGAGCTTCAGCAATAGACCTTAATCATAATCTCTGTCATCTGAAGAGGGATTTCAATAGGCCCTATGTAAACACATTCACAATTTGCGTCCCTCTCTCATGTTATAAGAGACTAAATAAATGGTTTGGGAACACATAGAGCTCTCTCTTTCTCCAACATCCTCTTTTATTTAGGCAGCTGTGTGTTGTGAGCGTAACACACCCTGACAAATTGCACCGCGGCGTGATCATGAAACATGCATGAGCTCTTTTGTCTCAGGACGTAAACAGATATCATTTTCACTAAGTATTCGGGAACTTTGAGGAGATATAGTTCCATGAGTATTTAATAGGGAAATCTCAACAAAAAGGACCTCACGTTCTGGAGATTCACATTGGAACATTATTTTTACCAATAAGACAGTACTTGAGAAACCTTATTTCACTCTAATGCATGACACTGTATCATAGCCTTATTGGAACAGCTGTTATTGCTCAATTCAATCAACTATTCACACCCTGGCATGATATTTTCACCTCTCTTTACATACAGTTTGCCCTTTTCTCTACAGCACCAGGTTCTGGACTTTGTGGCTTAGTAACTCAAACATCCATGCTTGTAAATAAGTCATTTATATCCATGAGCATCTTTCTACGTATGTATGAAAATACAGCGGTATTTTCAGTAATGCAGTGATGCTGTAATGATGGATTGAAAGGTTTGGCTTCCCTCTGGCGGCCAGCGACATGGACTGCATTTATTTATTTTTTTAGAGAGAATAAGAGCAATAGACTGCAGCTTGTTCCTTTCAAAATATATTCTCATAGCTTTATTAGCCTTAACAAAATCTGCAACAACGATCCCGAAACACACCGTTAGCTTGGCTTTAGCGCTCAATTTTATAGTTCAATATGTAACCTGAATAAATATAGCTATTATATAAATATATATTTGTTTCTATTCAAGAGCGACGTCATAGGAGCGTCAGAGCACACACGCACACGCACACGCACACACACACACACACACACACACACACACACACACACACACACACACACACACACACACACACACACACACACACACACACAGGCTGCGTCAGGTCAGCGTGTATTGTCATAAAAACATCAGTCGTATTACTATTTCCCCTTCAAAATAAAGCGACAAATGGTTGATTTTGAGAAAGAGAAGGCAATGAACACTGGTGTGTGTTGCAAATTTAACACACTTATATCACAGTTAAAGGGGAAACACAGACATGAAAAGACAAACTGGTGAACCGATCATTATGTCAGGCGTGAGTCGCGAGTTTTACTTTGAAAACCTCCACCGGAAGCACCGTTTTATGCTGGCCCTATTGATTGCGAGGAGGCAGCCCCGGAGCGCACACAGTCTGAGGATAATCGCAGGTGGTACGGCGTACAACCGGCCGACGAGAGACGGGAGAAGCAGGTGTCGGCTAGTATCTGACTCTGGATCAGCTTGACGAAAGGCTACAATTCTCCATCCTGGATCGAGGCTGTCGTTTATTCCCTCTCCTCCGCCCTCGATGAGCCACGATGCGGTGCTCGGTTTGGTTCGTCGCCAGTTGCGCTCTCATCCTCTGCACGCTCCGGTTGATTGACGGGGCCAAAGGACGTCGACAGTGTAGCGAGGTGAGATGTGCCACAGTCGATCAATACCGCTCCTGTCCCCGCGTTTACTGCCGATGATGGAAATTTAAAAATAAATAAATGAGAATTAGAAGAAAAGCCGCACATTGGACTGCTATAGCTGCGCACACAGTGTTGGTAATCCAGCAACATGAAATACGATTACAAATTGATGACATGTTTCCGGCTATATGTAGCCTATGCTCTGCAGGCGAGAAGGCAAATGCACCATATTTTATTTTTTTAAATAATAATTTCTGTATTTGTAAAGAGAGTTTGAACAACAGGGCAAGAATCTCTGATGAGCTCTGGTGTGTGTTGAACTTCACCACTCAAAGTGCTGCTCAGGCTGTTATCAGTTTCCTGCATGGACCTGCCTTTCCTTCCCTCTGGTCCGGCTCAGCCCAACACCTCCTTAGTCCAGGCTGGCAGCGTTTGGAGGACCAACATCCCTTTAGATTATTGTTCCCAATCTATTCTTTCACACCGGCTGAGAGATATCTGCAGCTCTTCAGTGTGATTGACCAGCTCTTGCAGGACTCACAGCACATTTTCAGAGTACGATCCTATTCTTAGAAAACGGCTTGTGTCTTAAATCGCTGTGATGTATAAATAACTGAGTTCGGCCGAGTATTATCTCTTTGTCACCAGTGTGACTGGGCTCTATCTCCAGACAGACACCAGTGGAAATCATTACACACACACGCAGACACACACACACAGACACACACACACACACACCAGCCTGTCAAAATCTGGTTTGGCTCAAGGAGCAACATTATGTAAACAGAAATTAGGCCACCCTTCTCTGTAGACGGGAAGACGGAGAGAGGCTCTGTGGAAGCGAGGACATTTAAGATAATGGCTTTCACTCCAGGTCACAGATTAAACCTATAACGTGTGGTTTTATCAGATGTCTCAAGTGTTCAACCTGCAAATGTGAAAAGCTTCTGCACCATCCCCCTGCTGCTCCCCCCCCCCCCCCCCCCCCCCCCTGGTTCCCATCACCGTGGAGATGGTATGTTGTGTATCCCGGGCAGAAGAGTGGCTGTGGCTTGAGAGATAACGCAGGCGGTTTTGTAAAGCCCAGCTGGTTACGGAAGTTAATTTGGTGTCGGTTGCTAATGCAGTAGCAGCAGCTACTCCGCCGGCCCTGAATGCATTCTCGCCCCCAGAATGAGATGACTCAGGGCTCTGATGTGGGCGGAGGCCTCTTGTGGTGTGCGATATTTACTGACCTGCCTCTGGCCTACATTCGCTTATTGTTTGGGATCCGAGACTGTTGTGGCGCCTGATTCCTTACCCAGATGTTTTTTGTGCCCGTGTGTAATTGGCAGATGGACTACTACTACGAGTACACAGAGTGTGACAGCACGGGCTCTCGGTGGAGAGTGGCCATCCCGCAGAGCCCCGGGGCTTGTGCCGGTCTACCAGAGCCAGTACGCGGAACAGAGTGCAGTAAGTATACGTATACGAGTGTCACCTTCTTATCAGCAGCCTGGAATTTCCGCCACGACAAGGAGACTGACCCCGATGTCGGTGTCCCTGCAACATCTGGCCCCATGAGGAAATCTGGCAAAATAGAGCTCTTTAGTTATAAGTGATGGGGATAAAAAAAAGACAGAAAGTAGGCAGAGTTGGTGCTTTTGAATGGACACACTTATTTGGAGATCCGATTTAATGTTTTGCGATGGAAACCGATCTGCTTTGTCTAAGATGAGTCACAGGGAGTGTTAAATTCTACTTTTTTTTGAGAGGAGGCTACTCTTCTCAGGTGCCTTATCATGATGGAGCCAGACTTAAATCGTCTAAAAGCTCACCGCTGTCTGACAAAGAGCCCATACAAGTTTCTTCTTTTGTTACGCCTGCCTAGAACAGGTTTGCCCTGCGCCGTCACACTATTGACACCAGGTGAGATTATCACATGTGAAATCTGTGCCTAAGACACTGGAACGGTCACACGGAGGCGAGGTTGCATTTTAATTGCCGGCTTGGGATTCTCTAGGTATTTAACATTTTGCACACAATAGAAGATATTCTCACGATAATAGACCAGGAAGACGAATTGGCTTGTTCTGAGGAATGTTCCTTCCACATTGCTTGTAGCCGTTTCCATGCTGCATGTCTTTCAACAACTTCTGTTGTTTGAACCTTTTTTTTTTCTGTTTCCTTCTTCCTGTTCAAACCCACATTCACTGGATGGACACCAGAAACCAGTTTCCTCATAGCAATCAGACAGACTATCTGATAAAGGATCTGATGATGCTAGCCCGCCCCATTAATTATGTCACCATGAAAGTGAGTGCCAAAGCAAACTATGCTTAAATCAAATGACAGCAACAAGCCAGTCATGCATAAAGAGGCATCACGAAGGAATTTGACCAGCTCAGGTACGAGGAAAAGCTGACACTGTCAAAACATGCAGAAGACATGATGGCTGCTGAGTGAAAAAAACGCTGAGACAGACACAGTGTAAACCAGGACATAAGGATTAAGTTCCTAGATCACCGGGGCAACATTCTACTGAAGCCGCAGCGATTTGCACGACTATTTCTCACCTCCAGTGCAATTCTTTACTCTGATTTTTGCAGCAGAATGCAAAGATGGTTGACTTATTCAATGCGGTTCTTCTTCCCCCCCCGTGTCCTACCAGCCTTCTCGTGCGACGCCGGGGAGTTCCTGGAGATGTCGGCTCAGGAGTGCACGCCGTGCGCAGCAGGAAGCTACTCCCTCGGCAGTGGCGTCCGCTTCGACCAATGGGACTCCATGCCCGCCGGATTCAGTAGCCTGGCAACCTCGCTGGATTACAGTCCCCACAGGGACGACGGGCTCACCTGCAACAGGTGTGCGAGTGTGACGCAAGAAAAACAGGTTGCTCGGATTTGGATTGTAAGTGAAACGTGTGTTATTTCGTTCTCCTTGCAGTTCCTCCTGGGTGCCTCAAGGAAACTATCTGGAGTCCAACAGGGATGAGTGCACGGTTTCTCTCATCTACGCCGTTCATCTGAAGAAACAGGGCTCTGTCAGCTTTGAGTACCAGTATCCAGACAGCAACCTGCTGTTTGAGTTCTTTGTGAGTTCCACACATTCATTCCTTTAAAAATGTTTTGTGCTTTTACCTCATTTTTGTCTATAAATCTGTTTATGTGGAAGCTTTAGTACTTCCAGTTCCCATCATAAATGTAACACAATGCTAATAACAGACGAGGCTTACTGCTGGGACACTTAAATGGAATGGAGCCATCATTTATTTATTATTAGTTGCACCTGTGCTATTTGTCTGCTATGGCAAGTCAAATGATGAGTCTCTTTATTAAAAGCAGGTGTGCTGGAAAGATTAATTTTAATTTATTTTCCATTATGAAAGAAAGATGTTTTATTGTTTAAATAAATTGCCACTCGATTCTGCCTATTAAACAAAAGTCACACCAACCGTAGTCAATAGTAATAGTGTAATAAAAAGTATAGAAATTGTATATTAGTGTGTATAATGAATGCTGCAGTCATAAAAGAGATGAGAGTTTCTGCTGATGGATGTGGTGTGTGTTTTAGATCCAGAATGACCAATGTCAGGAGATGGATCAGTCCGCTGATAAGAAGTGGCTCAAGCTCACCAACCACGGTGAATGGGCAACGCATACGGTAAGTGTGGCATAGAAGGTGAATAGAAGCTGCGGAGGACAATGTTTGGCAGCAGCTCGGGAAGCAGTAAGACATGGGTGGATCCTGGCAGGAAGCATTAGAGTACACAGAGGCTGGCATCACTTCTTTTCTCCAGTGTTTTTCCAGTCGCACTGTAAAATGAGTTGCTGCGTGGATGTCGTTAAGTTCTTTCACTGTGGGCAGAAAAAGAAAGGAAGGGCAATTAGCTGTAATGTTGACAGCATTACGTGGATCTTCCAAAGAGCATATTTTTAAGTTTCTTTCTTTAGCTTATGGTCAGATTTGAAATAACTTTTTATGTGGACTAAAATGTAAAAATAACTATTTTTTTGATTGAATTGGGCTTGACGTGTCCAAGAAAGTGTTTCTGCAGTATGGTTAATTAAAAGGAAATGCAGTAAATTCTGCGTATGTAACATGTGTTATGGCAGCAGTGTTAGTTTAACTCACATGCTTTATCCAATCAAATTGCATTGTTTTCTGTTGAGGTTCGACTACACCAATGATGTTCCTTGAATTAATACATTGAATCTTATTATGTAGAACATATTGATTAATTTATTACTGTTTTCAGATTTTATTTTTCATTGCATTAAATAAAAATGAGCAGATGCAGTGAAGGCTCAGCTCTAGCATCTGTGATGCTCTTACAGTCATTTTAAGATGTCTTGCTGATTGGAGCGACATAAGGCAAAGCTAGACTCCACTGTGCTCTGTTAACTCCTGCCCTGGCTGGTGTTCATGCCCCCACTTCGCTGATAATGCATTCAATCCTGTGCCTTCCAGGTGAACCTGAAATCTGGCACCAACATCCTGTACTGGAGGACCGGCGGGGTCCTGATGAGGGCCAAAGGCGTGAAGCCCGTTTTGCTGAAAAATGTTCAAATCGAAGGTTGGTAACGAATCCCCATCTCTTCTCCCAACGTCTCTGTGTTCAATCAATACACTTTTTATTCTCCTTCTTGTTCTCGACCTGTCATTTTTGCTTCTGCCAGGAGTCGCCTACACGTCGGAGTGTTTCCCATGCAAGCCGGGCACCTTCAGCCGAGTCCCCGGCTCCACCACATGCGACCCCTGCCCTCGGGACACCTTTGCTGGCCACGGCGCCAGCTCCTGCACCCCCTGCAACACGACCACTCAGTATGCCGGTAGGAACTCACTTTAGCAGACTTTAACAGATGATGTCGAGCATGCTTTTATACGTTACACACATTCTGTTTTCTAATGTTATTTCTGAGGATAAAGTAATATCCTACCTGTACTACCTAATGTAGTATGTTTCCCAACAGGGGTCGCTGTGCTAGACCCTGTTTAAGAGACGAGGCGAGCTATTCCAAATCTACAGAAGATAACCTATAATAACAGAAAACTGGATAAATCTAGAGCATTCAGAACATATTACATATTTAATTCAGTTATACCTCTTTATACATTGTTTGACTGCTTTGCTTCTGTGTCTTTAGCAGCCTAAGAAAACATTATTCCTTCTATTCTTTTATTCCTCTTCCTTTTATTCTTTCTTTACTGTATTTGAAACTAACGGTTCCATATTTTATCTGGATTCCAGTGTTTTAATGATTCACCTGCATACCTTTTAATGTGTGACTCGCCCTTTTAAACGATAGCCCCTTTGCTAATGTGGTTTTATTTCGCCGTATCCCCCACTTTTCTTCTCCAAGCCGAGGGATCGGCTGTGTGCAAGGACAGACCTCCATGTTCCAGGAAGGACTATTTCCAGATCCACACAGCGTGTGACCACGAAGGCAAGGTGAGAGAAACGAGGGCCACCTCCTGGTTTAAATACCCAAAGAAGTCCCGTCCTGTCATCACACTCTCTGTTCTCGGTGTAATTTCAGACGCAGGTCATATACAAGTGGAGTGAACCTAAAATCTGCCTGGAGGGTGTGACTGGAGCTGAGTCATTGCCTCCGAGTGGGGAAAGAGAGACCTGCCCCCCTTGTAACCCCGGTTTCTATAACAACGACACGGCCACCTGCTCGCCATGCCCACCTGGCACCTATTCCGATGGGATGCAAGGTACGGAGAGCTTCCATCCCTGCCGCTTTCCTTCCATTTCTTTCCCTCCGTGTGATACCTAATTGTGTGTTCTGTGGTGTTCACCCCCCAGCATGTCAGCAGTGTCCAGCAGGCACCGAGCCCACCTTGGGTTACGAGTATAAATGGTGGAATATTCTTCCTGCAAACATGAAGACCTCCTGTTTCAACGTGGGCAACTCTAAATGTGACGGTATGAATGGTGGGTATTTTGGGCCGGATGTGTCCAGTAGTGCTCTCATTATGGGACATGTGCTGATTGGCTTTCTTGCCGACAGTAAGATGAGAAGATTGATAGCACTCTCATGTCTGTATGGTAAATCTATGAAGAGATGTTTAGCTTAGCATAAAGGCTAGCTCTACAAGGAAAAAGTGACTGAAAAAGGACATTATCTGAAGGTACATGTGGATGTATTTGTCCTGTTGTGTAGGCTGGGAGGTGGCAGGGGATCATATCCAGAGTGGAGCAGGAAGCTCGGATAATGATTACCTCATCCTCAACATCCATGTCCCCGGCTTCAAGTAAGTACATTCATGTTTTGGTTTTCTTTTGATATTCTTGATCTATCATTTTTGGAGAAAAAAAACAGAAAAAACAAAATAATTGTGTTGACATTTACTTGTATTTAGTGTGCTTCAAATAGTAATTTGGTTTTGTTTTTCAGCCTCCATCACTCTTGTCATTCAGCTGTCCGTTACATATTACGGTGACTAATTCTTCTTCTCTGGTTGCATCAGGCTCCCTACGTCCATGTCGAGCCATTCCGGGACAGAGTTCGGTCGCATCACGTTTGAATTTGACACGGTGTGCGTGGCCGACTGCGAGTTCTACTTCATGATGGTGAGAACGGCTCCTGGCAGGTGTTTGCTGCTACATATACATCATTTTATAACGACTGACATGAACATTTCTTTGTGTTTTTTTTAAGGATGTAAACAGGAAGAGTACAACAGTGGTGGAGTCATGGGAGAAAACTAAAATAAGACAGACCTACACACACGTCATGACACAGAACGCCTCGGTGTCCTACACATGGGCTTTCCAGAGGACTAACCAACCTTCAGAAGTGAGTAGGAGTTCACTGTGGTGGAAATCTGTTTATGATTACCTGAGAAATAAGAACACTACTCCTAACGGTGCTTCAAGTAATTTATTTTATAAAGAGTCCAAAACAGGCTAGCAGTCGATACAGACAGACAAAGTCTGATAAGTCAAAGCCCTCGCAAACAGGGTGTCCATCGACATACAGCGACATACATCTTCAGAGCAAACTATCTGGCCAGATAGGGGCAGACACTTAAGAGTCTGACCAATTAAAAGGGGCTTTTTATAGAGTTGTTTGTGATGTGTCATCAGAGAAGCATTGTATCCGTTGTTTGTGTAGACGGAGAACTTTGTCCAGAATGTGGTGTTTGAACCACTCATCAGTGTCCATAGATCCATATTGACTTGCCAGATATGCTGGTGTCACAAGATGCATTTTCCAACTCATGTAACACGTGACATGACATAAGTGCAGAATACAGGTAACCTGTCATTCACTACTTTGATATATATTTACATTTATATAGAACATTAACCAGGATTTGGCCACTTGGTGCTTCGAAAAGTCAGGAAACCTTTGCGTGATGTCATGGTTTAACCCTTATACAGCTGGAGTTCAACACAAAGAACGACAGCCGTAATTCTTGTAAATCCACCCCACTCGGTACACCTGCCACTCCCTGTTGTTGGCTAATAAAGATACCATCTGTGGTGTTGAGTGTTTAAACCAAACCCCGTTTATCACGTTATCACTGTGCTAACTTAAGAGAAGCTTGGGTCATTAACTTGCTCTTTGAAAGCACCCGTTTTGCAGGAATGTGGGCGTTTCTCGTGAACGCAGGACTATATCTTAAAGAACCAACACTGTATGTTCCACTCATGTGACTCTGGACAGGTGTTTCTATTTATGAATAAACCTCTTAAAAGTCCACATTAGAATGATTCTATATCCATCTGTCTGCGCTTCTCTCAGGCTCGCAGCTACGTCAACGACGTGGCGCGTATTTACTCCATCTCGGTGAGCAACGCGGTCGACGGCGTGTCCTCTAAGTGTCGGGCTTGTGCCCTCAGCACCCGACCCTCCAGCTCCACGTGTGTGCCATGCCCACCGGGCCACTTCATAGACGCGCGCACCAGCCAGTGCACGGAGTGTCCACGCAACACATACCTCGTCCCTCATGCCACGCCGGGCCCAGACGCCTGCAAACCCTGCGGACCGGCCAGCAAGAGCGACAAGGTTTGTTATTAAGGGTCGAAAAACGTAACATTTGTTTTTGTGAAGCTATTTAAAATAAAACATTTATATATATATACATATATTTTTTACAGGACCACACTTTATGTTACAACGACTGTCACTTCACCCACACGGAGGGTAACGTCACGCTGACTTATGACTTCAGCCTCCTCGGATCCGTAGGGTCACTGATGAACGGTCCGAGCTTCACCTCCAAAGGAACCAAGTACTTCCACCACTTCAAAATCAGCCTGTGTGGAGGAAAGGTGTGAAGATGCGATTTAAAGCAGAGGAAATGCAAGAACACGTTTGTGTGCATGAATGTAATGCCCCCCTTTCCTTTCTTTAACGGGTCAGTTGGCGGTATGCACAGACAATGTGACGGACCTGTCCATCACCGACTCCCAGAGAGAGAAAGGCGACGGAGCCAACGCTGTCAAGACCTTCATCTGTCAGTCGACAATAATCCCAGCTACTGGACGAGGCTTCCACACAGCGCTCGCCTCGCAGTCCATTAACCTGGCGGATACGTTGCTCGGTTCGTGAGCTTAAGATGCAAACGGTGGTAACGCAGAGTGCTGCATTTGGTGTGTTTAATGCTGCTTTAAGAGTTAAAGATATAAGGTTTAGAAGAAAAGGTTTGGTCTTTTAATGTTACGGAAGTGAGAAAAGCAAAGATGCTTAAATTGTAAATGCGCACATTAAATCATTCTCCATGTATTATTAACAGGAGCGACAGTTGATAGTACACTTGATGGAATACGGGCAAGACCAGAGCTGTACCCGCAGACCACTAAAAAAGTCCCTGATGTCAACTTCTTCTACAGGTACGGGTGTGCTGATAGCTAATTTGTGCCTCACTGCAGTGGCCTCTCAATCAAAGGCAAAAAAGGCCCCCCAAAAAACTTCTACTACAGTTATCTCCCTAATTTCCTACGGAGGAAAAAAAAGCAGATCTCTAAAGTTCTGTGTTTTCCATCGTCAAGGTCCCTGGAGGCGACCTCGTCCTGTGAGTCGGGGCGGAGTGCGGTGGTGACGCTGCGCTGTAACCCAGAGAAGAGCACCAAAGGAGAGCTCATAGTTCCCAGGTGCTGCATCTCTGTCGCCTGTTTCTCTGGTTGTTTCCTGTCTGTCTGTCTGTCTGTCACCTGACATCACGGCGTGTGTTCGTCTGTTACAGTCAGTGCCCTGCGGGAACATGCGACGGCTGCACCTTTCATTTCCTGTGGGAGAGCTCGGGAGCTTGTCCGACGTGCACAGAGAGAGACTACCATCAGATAGAGGGAGCTTGCAAGGGAGGACACCAGGTGTGTGGACATAGTTAGTGCATAAGTATTGGGACGGATTTATTTTTATCTTGGGTAAAACGCAAAGGATTGGAAATACAACAGTGAGCTGACAAGTTTAGTTTAATGGCGTTGACGCCATCCACACATTAACTGTGCCGAATTTGGATCCTATTTAATACCCTCTCCCAGCCTGACGCTGAAAGTCAGCACTTGAAAAGCAATCATGAGTAAAGCCACTACATTTACACGTCTCCAAGTTTGTTTGTGAGGAAAATCTCTATATACAGTATCCGGTGTATGTTTTGGCTTATTTAATACCATTTGTGGGCTCTTCCTCAGGACCTGCTGTATGTGTGGACTGAACCCAAGCTGTGCGTGGGAGGCGTGGCCTTGCCTCAAAAGAAGACGTTGCCGTGTGAGGGGATGGAGTTCTGGGTCCGGCTCGGTGCAGGGCTGGGAGCTTTCACCGCCGTGCTGCTCGTCTCGCTCACCTGCTACTTCTGGAAGAAGAACAAAAGGTACGACTGCCTTTTTTTTTCCCTTCCTGCATGTTTTTTTCGCCCCAACTTCCCCTCTCGTTTTCCTTCACCACCTGCGGTCTGATCCCCTTCTGCGATTGTTTCCTCGCCACATCCCATTTGTCAATATTTATGAGGACAACATTATTTATTTTTCACACGGTATTGATTCTGTCTCTTTGTCTCTTTGCTAGGTTGGAGTACAAGTACTCCCGGCTGGTGATGTCTGCCAACAAGGAGTGTGAGATGCCAGGAGCCGACAGCTGTGCTGTGATGGAGGGAGAGAACGAGGGCGACATGGAGGATGAGATTGTCTACTCGAAACCATCTCTACTCGGCAAACTTAAAGCCATCGCATCCAAGGTGAGAGAAACGGCATCATCGTACTTACAGCGAGAAAGTCTCACTTTCAGTCTTTTTAAACGACTGAAACAACTCATGTGGTGTTCTTTTTTTCTTCTTCTCAGGGAAACGGAGAGCACTACGAACACGTGCAGCTAAACTCGTCTCATTCGAAGGCGTTGGTGTGGAGCTAGAGAGGTGGCTGAGTGAGGGGAGAGATCCAACCCTCGAGAGACTTTCCACTGAACCACCCCTTTAACCAACTACCCCCTTTATGAGCTCTGGTACCTGGAATACCAACTGTGTGCAGACACACACACACACACACACACACACACATACACACACACAGAGCCAGGGTCAGAGAAGTCCCACGAACACGGTGGCCTTAAAGCTTGGTACGACAGAGCTGTCCACCTCGAAGCGTAGTACTGTGAAGCAGGTGTGTGTGATCGACACTTCCTGGTTACGTTCTGACTCAAGCTGATGTCAGAAAGAGAGCTCAGGGTAAGACGAGGACCTATTTGAGTGCCGTTTTTTGGTTCTGTTTTGTTTCGTATTAATTTCAGTCTGTGCAGTGCCTCGTGTTTTTTCGTTTGCCATCGAGGTCGCCCCGGTGTGCGTCCGTCGCCCATAGACGTTTTCACTTTACTGCCATGTAAAGCCTCTGTCTTCTCATCTGCTTGTTTTGCTCTGTTGAAATTGTTGTGATGAGGAGAAGTGTTCTGCTGACCCAACTGGAAAATGAAGATGTCATGTTATGCGGATACGGTCGTGGTGGTGTTGATGTCTCTGTACGTCAATTAAATTATAATGTATTTATGTACAAGCGGACCCAGTGTGATTGTTTGTCTTCTAATTTCCTCTGAAGGGCGTGGAGACGGGTTTAAATGGCCCTGTGGGCGAGAAATGGATTTCAAGCAATACAAATAAATTGCTGAATAATAACCTTAAACCTCAGCTGAAATTTCTCAGAATTACAAGATTTCTTGTTGTTATGAAAAATGTTCTCTTACCGGAGCCAGATACTGTCAGTATACCTCTGTCACTTTAACTACAAAACCACCTTATCAATATCATCATATCATATGACAGTGGCCAAAGTAAGCCCCTGATAAATCCTCACATCAGTTTAGTACTATTTTAACTTGTTTTACTTTGTCACACCTTAGATAGGGTTTCCTTGCATTTGAAAAAATGAATTGCCCCCTTGGTTACTCAAACAACCACATTTTATTGACGATTGGGTTCAATTTCACAAGACATGCCCAGGAATGATTACCAGACCTAAATCTGAACATCACTTAAATAAAACCTGCCTGGCAATGAGAAGCTAAACGATCTCAAACACATGATGCTGTGATTAAAAGTACAAATGAGGAAAATAATCATTGCGATTTATCAGTCTGGAAAGGGTTACAAAGACATGACTAAGGCTCTGGGACTCCAGCGAACCACATTGAGAGCAACTATTAACAACATGGAGAGAACAGTGGGGACACCAAAAGCACATCGGCTACTCATCAGGAGGTCCCTAAAGAGCCATGAACAACATCTAAAGGACTGCCGGCCTCACTTGCCTCAGTTAAGGTCAGTGTTCATGATTCCACAATAAGTGGACACTGGGCAAAGATGGCACCCATGGGAGAGCTGTGAGAGGACGACCACTGCTCTCCATAAAGAACACAAAGGCCCGTCTCACATTTACCTTTACGATTCTATTCAATTCAATTGTATTTAATGTGTCATATCACAACAGAGGTGATCTCAGGACACTTTACACATTGAGCAGGACTAGAACACGCTCAAGCTTTGCCTCACATTTGACTCCAGAATACTTTGGTATACAGAGGAGTTTCTGGTCGACTCAATGACTGCAAGGTGCTCTGGTCCTGAGGGGACCTTGCAGTCAAGGCCTGTAGAGTTCTAGATGTAGCTCTTCTTATTTCTAGGAACTTTGCACAGGCTGACCTTGGGGTGAATTTGCTGGGGCATCAACTCGTGGGAAAACTAGCAACTGCCTTGAATGATTTCCACTTGGAAAAACTTTTTCTCACAATAAAATAATAGTTGTTTGGAAATGAAGGGCAGCAACAACAGCGTCTCTAAGCTCATTGCTGCTGTCCTTCCTCCTTGGCATTGTGTTAACAAACACCTGAACGCTCCAGAAAGTTCCACTTTTATAGAGGTGGTCACATGCTGATGATCAGTTCATCAGGTGCATTTGATCAGCAACACCTGGCTGCTAATTACCTTCTTAATTCCTATGGAAGCAATGCTGATTTACTTAATTTTTCACCCACTGCTTCTGCATTTTGGCTTACTCTTTTTTCAATAAATAATGACATAGTGAAATATGTTATGTGTTATTGCTCATACCATAGAATTGAAAGAGGGTGTACTTTTTCCCCTCCACATATAATCTATATCTAATAAAGTCACATGAAAAGTCCAGATAAACTCATTTGGTATTTTGACATTGTTGTATTGCCTAAGTCAAACATCTGGGTATGTCTTCCACCACTACCAGCCTAATAGTTAAATGGACATGTATGAATGTTATTTGTGTAATCAGCTGAGCCCACCACCAGAGGGCGACCATTGCCTGGCTACAACAAAAGAGTCAACATGTAGTTCTGGTAAAGTAGGAACTGTGGGCAGTATGATGAAGCCACAAGAAAAACATTGAGGACCTGCAACATCATTAATATTACCATGAACCCTAATCAACAAACTGACAGTGTGGGATAGTAAATGACTGACAAATGTCACTGTTTCTTTATTTCTTTTTTTAGACCCCTTACTCTTTCCTTTTATTGATTTTTGTCTTTCAGACGTTTTGGAGGAAAGCAAGTCGACACACTGGAGTGCATTGTCCGAAGGCAGTGACCACTCCAGTGGATGGTTTAATTGGAGTGGCATCGCTTGGGGGAGCAGATTACGCTGGAGTGTTAAAGGCGTCTTTCAACGTTTGCCAACACACGCTATGAATAGAGTGTGTGTGTGTGTGTGTGAGAGAGAGAGAGGGAAAGTGGAGGTGAGGGAGACAAATCTGTTGGATTTTTATCTGAGATTTATAAACACACTGAACCCCTTTCCCCTCAGCGGGACAGACCGGACACAGAAGGACGAGCAGACGACACCAGCTGTTTGCTTGTGGTTATTTATTATGATGTCATCACAGCCTCTTAATTGCACGTATGACAAACACGGAAACTATTGCTTTGATTGACCAGTTCCGGGGTTCAGCTCGACCTTCATTTCAGTTCGCCACAGAGATCGTGTCTCGTTTGAAAGCCTAGAAGCCAAGGACACATTTCTGTTGTATAGCAGGGGGGGGGGGGCACAGCACAGGGACCTTTGTAGACACATGGCAGTTGGCAGAGGCTGAATACAGGGACGACAACAAGGTGGATGACTAGCTGTCTGAAAGGGATATTCACGGGTGAGGCCAATTAAAGAAGCTTCCACGGAGAGTTACCGGGGACATGAGATGATAAAACTGAGTATGGTGGAGTGAGAACGTGTTTCAAAGTGATGCGTTTTCTTTAGAGTCCCATTGTTATTGTCCCCACATGCTGTCCAACTCCTTTATCTACCTTCCCCCTTATCCCTCTCCCAACCTCCTCGAGGCCGCCTCGTTGGCATGTGCTGCAAGTGGGCACCCATATCCGAGTGCTTTCGGTTTTAAGCGTGGGTACAAATCTGTCGGTCTGGCTTTAGGTGGTCTTGGCTGAGAACCCACTCAGCAGCAAGGTTCACACATGGAGTGGAGATGCGGTGGACACAGGGTTCGAGGGTTTGAGGTGGGCTAAGAGAGAGAGAGAGAGGGTCAGAGAGGAAGAGTTTGAGACTATTGTCTGAGACGAGTCCGCCGGACTAAATGAGAGGAAAATCCGGGTTAAGTGCTCTATTTGTGCAGCCATTAAAAGCCGGGAGTAGAGCACTGGGCTGTCTGAGCCAAATCTCATCACTCACTGCCAATTTGAATCGCAACCAGCAACCAGTTTTTTCTTCCCCTCTTTCTTTTTCCTCTCCTTTTCGCCCTCTCTCCTCACCCCCTCCTCCCAACCCTCCCCTTCCATGCAGACAAATAGACATTCCAGCGGCGGATGTGGCGGTGGTTGTCCATAGCAACCTGCCATGCGGGGTGTATCTTGTGGGAGCAGGACCACTGAGTGAATGGCTAAGCCTTCTGCTAACAAAGACTGTGAATCTCTGAGATGCTTTGAGCTTCCATAGAAGCGCTGTGACTTCTGGGCTGTGGGAGTGCTTTACATAATCCAGCAGCAGCTCCCCTCTGCTCCGCCACATCACTCTCTCTCCTCCTGCTCCCTGCACCTAAACACACACACACACACACACACACACACACACCCCGATGTAGGTCGGCTCGTCTTGGCGCATCCTCTAAAAATTCTATCAATCTATCATTCAGTGTGATAATCACAGAGGGCTGTTGGAGACCGGCTGTGCAAAGGTGTGGGGCGGTCCAGAGACGAGCGTTCAACAGTTCCAAATTCATTTTAACATTTAGAATCGCTCGTCCGAGGAAACAAATAAGTGATCCGGATCACATGTTTTGTTAGAAATATCAAGTATAACAACCACTTTATTTTAGACAGCATATTGTTATATGTAACCATTTAAGATCAGTTTCTCCTAAATGCAATACATTCTTGCATGAGAGGCCACTCCTTACAATAAAATATGATGTTTATGGTGCTAAATTAGTCAACTAATTTAGGATATTTCGATTTTCTCATAATAAAAAACACTTTATTCATGTTTTTGTCATTTATTCCCTCATCTGTCACGCCACAAACGAGGTGTTTGTTGGGATGTTTTGATCGATGTTCTTCGTGTTCATACAGAGTTCTACTCTAAACATCCTTTTGTTAGAAGATAGGATCTGCCAGCAGCTGACATTGTGTGCCCTGCCTCCTCTCGTGAGCCTCTCTGGGACTGTCGAAGCCAGCTGCTCCACTGTGCCTCTCGACGACAACACATTTAACACAGATATGTAAACTGCACACTTCAATAAGTCGACGAGTCAATGACTTCACCTTAATGGTGTATGAGCTTTTCTCTTCCCCTTCCTTCTTTTATTGGAGCCGCTAAGCTGTAAAAAATAAAGTAGAAATCAATGTGTGGGCCGTCTATCAGATATATCCATGTTCTTGTTTTTTTTAATCACCGACTGGCAAAGAAGAGGGGTAGAGTATAGAGATTGACGTTTTCAACACTTCAGGTAATCAATAGCAGAAGGCTTGCTAGGGAATAAACCTAACTGGCATTGTGTTGCCTGGAAACATGTGCTCTACACTGGGGTCACTTTCACACTTACCCAACAAGGATGTGCAGCCGGTAATCTAAACCTGATCTCTTCCCAACCTCCACCAGGAGCACTATCAAACATACATTAAGGCACATAGCCATAGTCATAACATCCCCACATACCGTATCTATGGGGCTCCAAATCATAAGCTACCACTCCCCTGTACTGTAGTTGGAAAAATGCAACGCATGTGTTCAGCAAAGCAGACTTTTTCCCTCCATTAGCGGTTGAGTCATTTGAGCACAAATTCATAATTACTGGTTAAGTCGGCAATTTGTTGATAAAACCATCGCAGCGCCGTCTGTGTCGAGAGTTTTTGAGGCAAAAGAAATGCATTTGATGTACTCTATCTTTTTCAGCCCTATTAGTTGTTATTAGCATCCATTAGAGTAATACTATAAAGAAAAACAGGCTGCTTGAAGTTTGAGAGCGGGGTGAACATACTGTTGCCTTGGTGAACACATGTCTGGAACTCTGGCCGTTTAGATAAAGGGATTCCATTATTAGAAATAGAAAAAAAACATTTGTATCAAAAGCAGGATTTTTCCTGGAAAAACAGCTACAATGCGTCCATTATACAGATCTAAGATGCAAAAAAAAAAAAAAAAAAAAGACAATTTGTCTGACTGAAAATTGCGTTGTGTGAGTTTGGGGGATTTTTGTTTGTCCGTTCCAGCCATCCTGTACCATCCAGTTTATACGTCTTTTCCACATTCAAGGGGTTCCAAGACTGTCAACATTGTGCTGTTTGAACCATCAGTAGTATAATATACAAATGTACAGATACACAATAGAAATGCATACATTATTGGTTATTACAATGAGACCTACAAAAAAGCATGAGAATAAAAAGTCCGTGGGGTATTGCAGGTGAGGCAAGCAGAGCCACAAATGTGCATCCAGCCTGAGGGGACACACGCCCTCCTACCACCAAGGCGCATGTCTATTTACACCGCGTCATAACAAAGCTATCAAAAAACAAAGGCTCCAAAAATTCCTCCTAAAAACTTTTTTTGTTCTTTTGTTCTCTACTTACAACAATGTCGATTTCCATGTATGTACATCCCTAGAAAATAATTTAATTATAGTTACACACTTTCTACATTTTTGAAACAATACAGTTCTAGTCCACAAGGAAGGTCGTTTGTGTGTTTGTGCGTGTATTTGTGTATGTGCACGTATGTATATGTGTGTGTGTTTTGAGTGTATATAGTGTGTGGGGGAGGATGTTTGAAGGGGGGGGGGGGGGGGGGGGGGATAATGTTCATGGATTGGCTAACAGTCGCAGGGGCAGATTTCGAGAGTGGACGGGATGTGGTCACAGAGAGGAAGTAGTGGAGTCGACGATTTCTCTCCCGTTGCACACGGTCGGGACCTGGTGAGCGCTGACAGAAGCTGGAACAAGAGAGGAGAAGAGAATTTGTGCATTAAAATGCTTCAGAACAGACTTCCTCAGTTGATGTCTTTTGCTGCCAAATGCTAGAACAAATGGTGATGGAGGTCTAGACACTAGCATAGAGAGAGAGAGAGAGAGCGTTGCCATTACAGGCAAATTAAGTCACATAAATGATGCAAACGACATAAGTGGTGGTGTAAATGCAGACTTTATCTAATGGTGATAAATATAGCATCACTGCTAATTTACAAGTAATTTGGGAAAACTTGCGCAGTCATTTCAGCAACATGGAATGTGTTAAAATGACAACTTCTTTGGGGTTCTTAGGGATGGCTCTGCAGGCGATCTAGTGGACGATAGAGGCCTGAGACATAACTTACTACATTACGGGAACAAAATACAGAACACAGATAACACCTGGATAGCTCAGATTTCAATGTATTGAATGGTTGTCCGTTATAATGGAACCCTTCCCCTTTAAAACGTGTCTAATTGCGTGTAACCTACCGTGAGACGCGTACGTGGTGGCAGCCCCGCTGACACTGAAGCGATTGAGGTTGAGCCTGTGGCTGGTCACGTTCTTCTGGGGCTGGAACATGATGATGTGGACCTTGGGAGCAAACATGCAGCCCAGGACCACGAAGCCACTCAGACTGACGGAGATACACATGGTGGTGGTCTGAACCTGAAAAGAAGGAGGAGACAGTAATTAGTAGCCAGACTTTGATGGATACATCTTATGCTAATGTAGTACAAAGTAATTGCTTTCATGAGCTAATTTGATGATAATAATCTGTAATAAGAAACATTTTTCAAAGGCACTTTTAAAATAAGTATTAACCAAGTGCTTCACAGAAAATATAACAATAATACATTATAAAGATGGATTTAAAGCGTGAAAACGCCTAAAGTAATTAACCCGTACACACAAACAGAGCCAATGAGGCCTGTAAAGTGAGAGTCAAACTATTTATTGGCAGACTGTTTCCTTGCAACAGTTCAGAGGATAACAATTACAGGATGGATCAATAAAAAAACCTAATCAACAGAGACCACAGAGGCCAAATGTAACAGTATCTCGGGGGGGAACTCTGTGTCTTATTGTAGAAAAATCAATGCTAAATATAATTGGTCTGAAATCGCCTGTGTTGTATGTCCCTATTAGGTTGCCATGGGGTTGCTGTGTAGCTTTGTGTAGCAGAAAAGTGTTGAATAACAGCAACTGGAAGACGAACCACCGACAGAGAAGTACATTAATAGTCAACCCTTCAACATTTCTGTGCGTGTATCTGTGTGTGTGTTTATGAGTGGGCGGTTGTGTATGTTGGTGATGTTATGCCTCCACCTGACTAATCTTAAAGTCAGATTACAAGGCCAGAGAAATGCTTATTTCCAGGGAGAGAAAGAGAGGCGGGGAGTGAGAAAGTGAGCTGTTTTTATAGGGATCAAATGAGCAGCCCAGGCATCAGCACAAGGCATTATGCCCTTTGATACGGTGCGCAGTGTGCGTTTTTGTGGGAGCGTCTGCTCCAGGTGTGTGCGTACGCTTTAAGATTTGTATGGATCAGAGGAACACTCGCCCCCCCCCCCCCCCTTTGCTATCAAATCTGGACACGTGTCAGCAGTTTGACAGAATCGCTCTGTTTGTCGTGTCAGTGCTGCAGAGCCGGGGCGTTTGCCAGCAGGATTAGAAATTGTTTAATTTGCCGCTACACCTGTGTTGTCACTGTTTTGTAATCTGTAGGCTTGTATAAATGTAAACATGTTGCGGGGACACAAACTGCTAACACAAAGCTACATATTATATAATAGGCACTCCTGTCCTGGGTTGAGCACAAATGATGTCCCCAGAAGGTAAATCATTGAATGTTGGGGGTTTTAAGGAATGATTTGACATTTTGAGGAATAAACTCTTTAGAAACATAGTATTGTGTTGTGTGTGTGTGTGTGTGTGTGTGTGTGTGTGTGTGGTGCGTTCATGAAGATACCCTGTAGTCACTAGATGTAACATAGAAGATGGGAAGGAAGGCCAGCCAAATGATGCAGGTGGTGTACATGGTGAATCCAATGAACTTGGCCTCATTGAAGTTCTCGGGGCATTTCCTGGTCTTGAAGGCATACCTAGAGGGAGAGAATCATATTTACTGATTGAATCGACACCGTCTGGAAACACGATAACTAGTCTGCTGAAATGAAAAACAAAACGTCTGAAATTGACAAGTGCTCAGGGTGGAGAACTTCCACAACGACCATGGTAAATCAAACCAGCTATGACGCACTTACACAGTACACAGGATGACCAGGAGCACGTCGTATCCCAGTGACAGCAACATGCTGGAGTCGCGTACGTTACACTTGAGTATGACTGTCTGCCGTCGCTCTGGCAGTGTAAATCGCCGCGTCCCGGGAACCTCCAGCAGCAGCCACACCGACACCATCACCAACTGGACGGAGATCAAACTCAGACAGATGAACACCTGAAAAAGAACGGGAGGAGAGAAAAGGTGAGGTCACCAACATCTGCACAAGTCAGATGGATGGACATGAGGCGACAATCGCTCACCTGAGAGGAAGGGCTAATGAAGCGTGGCCTCACTGCGCCCGCTCCGTCTTTCACGCCGCTGAAAATCCTGGCGATCCTGTTGGTTTTGGTGAGGAGGGCAGAGTAGCAGACAGCGAACGAGGTGCCCAGGCCCAGGCGCCGCAGGGCGCAGATGGCAGGAGACGGCTTGGCCAAGAAGAGGAAAGTCATGGCGTAGGACATGAAGACTCCGGAGAGGAGGATGTAACACAGCTCTCTGCCCGAGGCCTTAACCAGCGGTGTGTGGTTGTGTCGGACAAACACCCAGAACACCAGACCGGTGCACAGGAACCTGTGGAGGAGGGGAAGTTATGGAGTCCAGTCCAGCACACTTTAGCTCTGATTGGACGTCACTGCTCAGGGGTATGGTCAGTTCCCTTCCCCCATCCCAAGATCCATGCAAACACACAAACACACACACTTACAGCTGTCAGGAGCCGTCAGGATCTGACATTATGTTGACAGCCCTTTCTTACTCACCCTACACAGGCGATGGTAATCGGACCAATAGCCCAGGCATCTTCCCACATGATATAGTCCTCAGGAAGGTCGTAACAGGACGTCAGCTCATCAGTGGGCCACTGGCCCGGAGCGCAGGGCGAGCAGGTGAACTCATCAGCCAGGTATTCATGAGGCTCGCAGGCGGTGCAGATCCAGCAGCAGTACTCGCCTGGGAAACAGCAATATGAACAGCAGAATGTGACGGTCTGAGATTTTTTTCAAAAGGCGCTGCTGCTTGGTACGGTATGGTATGCTATGACGAGAAAAAAAAACCCCCTCCATTGTTGAAATTCAATCTCCTACCTGCCTGCATTTTCTTCATCTCATTGCGTTCACAGGGGTCGCTGCACTGCGAGGTGGGCACCACTTCCCTGGGCCAGTGAATCTGATCGTTGCTCAGAGTCAGACTCTCCGCCCATTCACCGACTGGCACGTAGCCGTAGCGATCGGCAAAGCGCTGGTAGCTGAAAATGTTGTATCGGCCTATGCCGTCCCCCTGGGAATCAAATTTCACCACTGTCTCGCTGCCGGGAGGAGAGAAAGGGGCTGCGGGGGGCGAGAGGAGACAAAAGAGTGGGAAAGAAAGTTAGAAGACGAGTGGGAAAAAGGAGATTAAAGCCAAACAATCGCAAACAATCATCCCATTGATGTCTCATTGATGCCTATTAAAAGCAACAGTGAGGACGGAGACAATAATCCATGGTCAGTTAAGCCTTAGGAGTCCAGAACAGGCAATGAAGGACATTACAATAGTGTTTTTCATTACTGAAGACCAGCCAGTTACCAGAGTATTTGCTCAGAGGCTATAAATGCCTGGTATGCTTGGTGATGTTTGTATGTATCAGTGACCTCCCATCCTTCCCCGAGGTCACATAGGGACAAAACGCTGCTCTAAAAATTTCAAACTGACAAAGTTTATTACCAAATGCATCATTAACAAACTGCCCATAAAGTCATATAGGCGTGAAGCAGAGGACTGAATCCCTGGGTAGTGCTATAGCTACCCACACACTGATAGAATTAGCCTCTGGGTCTCTTATGTGAGGGAGGTACGCTGCTGAAACTGCCAAATTGGTTTGTATACAAGTTGTTCTGGAAGGATTACCATCTACCCTGAGGATGTGGGAACAGAAGAGATTGTAAAATTGGCAGGATACTGAAGCCATTAAAACAAAAAACAAAAAAAAAGGAGAAAAGAGGCTATGGAAAAAAAAGAAGAAGTTCTTAACGTGTTGCAGGCAGCGTTGGACCTGACAGTGCTGACGCTCGGTCCTTCTGACACAGACAAAGTGCATGTCACTCCTACAGTGCCACTCCTGTCTTTACAGCGGAGCAATCAACTCTGTGCTGCTGACACGCTGTACGAGGCTGAGTGTTACACGCCGCTGCCTCCCCCTGTCAAGCGATGATGCGGCTGCCTTTAGAAAGCATCACTCTTCAACGTATAACAAGGCTCCTGGTCTTCAGTGCACAGCAGCGTTGATGATGCTGCGCTGCCTTCCTCATATCTCTGTCATTGGCCAAACGTATACAGCTTGGGATCCTTGGAATAAATAAAAAAAATGAAATATTGTGTGTGTGTGTGTGTGTGGATGTGTGCTGGTGGAAGCTCCATTAGGTTTAACTTTACAGTGTGATGGTTGAGGTATTGCACTGAGCGCCGTGGGAGGCTGTGCTGACAGAACCGAAGCTCTGACCCTGCTGTTCGTGGCGTGTGTGTGTGTGTGTGTGCGTGTGCAACACCGGCGAGAGCTAAAGCTGTGCTATTGTTGTGGAAAAAGCTCAGTGTGTTCGGAGAAGAATGGCGTTTCAGATGGCAGCAGAGGGGGTTAGGGTTTTATGAAATCCATAAATCACCGAGACAGCGCAACCACTCTATCTTTACTCCTCTCCCTCCGTCACGGGGAAAAGTGTCAAATCTTCTTTGGATTTTGGGGCTAAATGTTTAGGTGACAGCTAAATGAAAATGACTCCAATAAGGCGGTGATAATATCTTCAGCGGTAGAAGCGATATGAATCCATTATGTCGCAAAGTTGACAGATAATAAAGTCTGCTAATAACACTGAGCAATGAGACAAGTCTCCTCCTCTTTCACCTCCTCTTTGGCGCCAACACACAGAAACACTTTTCCACGCGCTAATTATCATAACTGCACCTTATTAGGACCTTAGATGTGTGCTGAAGCCTAATTAGCCGTATGTGGTAATTACGTGTAATACAGACTAAAAGAGATAACGGCATTAGCCTAGAGACCCATTTGAGGGCACCGTGTTGTCCTTGACTTCACAGATCACACTGGGGGAGGAACAGACTCAGAGGAGCGGTGATTCCACCCCATAACCAAAACCAGCGACCTTGCTGACGTGACAGAGCAGCTTATCAGAAGAAAAAAAAAAAGTGTATGAGGGTGCAAGTTAGAGATGGCGAAGGCCACCAAGTCTCCTCTGGTGACTGCAGAGAGCTGAGACAGGCAGCTCACGTCCTTGACTGATGGAGGCGATCTCTCCGCTCAGCAGCGTCCTGGGACGAATTGAAAAATCTGAGATCGCAGAGTTCCAGTGGCCGAACAATTTGGATTCTGTCTAAACAGGATGAACAGCCTTCAGCCAATGTGAAGCTGCTTACTTATCATGCTCACCCTCTTAGTGTACAGGTAAGTACAAAAATTATGCACCCACACAGCAAAACTGCATTAAGGGTTAAGCTTTGAGGGATTGTGTTTGCTGTGACATATCACAACTGGGTTTCTGGGTTCATGGGAGTCTGTGTAGGCAGGAGGTCGGGTCGGTGGATGGGTCAAAAAACACGGGACTTTCACTCAGGAGACTCATGTTCGTGTCCTGTGTGAACTAAAGTACTTTTGCTACCTAAACATTATCAAATGAGGCTCTAAATATGTTTTCTCATCCATCCGGTTATTCACTCCTTGCATGCATGCTCACTCTGGGTTCGGTGTCGTCAATCACGATATCAGCTGTTCTCATCAGCTGGTCTCTGTCTAATAGCACACACCCACGATGACACACCCTCATCGCTAGCCTATCATCTCGCTGCAGTGTCTTCTTGAATATGTTTGCCTCGTACCATTGAGGCCGATGGGAGTGTTAATAGTTTTGCAGGTATTTGGTCGTGAAGAAAAGTATTGGACGAATTGAAAAATGTTGCCCTTACAGGAAAAGCCAGATAAAGCTGAATGAAAAAGGATTCGTTCTGCGGGATCCATGAGTGTCTGAATGAAATTTCACGACCATCCAATAAATGTTGAAATATTTCAGTCCGGACAGACAGACCTGACATTGCCATTCATGCGGCCATGCATCTAGCATGACTAAAAAGCATTTGCATTTTGACAGATAGTAGTGGGCAGAGAAGCTCAAAGGAAGTTTGTCCCTCAGCTACCTTTGTGTGTGATGTGACTCTGATGAACCGTGAACTGAACCAATTGCATCATTTGAAGAAGTGAATGTGGAAACTCCTTCTGAACGGCGGCTTGTGGGCTTTCTTACGATATCTTAATACATGCTATAACACAACCTCAGCCCTGAAAGAGTGATGATCGATGACTATGTGTGACCTAATACACACATACAATGTATCATGGAGGTTTGAGACTAAGAAAACCCTGGGAGGATCCATCGCATTGTAAACTAAAACCCACCCTTCATATTTGTGAGTGCAGTTCATCAAACAGCTTGGGAAACAGAATGTCAAACAAATAAGAGAACAAAAAAATAGCAAATAAAGTTAGGTGAGACAAACTGCTGTTAGAATGCAGAATAACCAGATCCAGACACTTTTTCAGCATTCCCGCTAAACTTGAGAAACATTATTATTCCAGCTTAATTAGAAGCATGGCGAAAACAAGCTTTTCATTCAGAAGCTGTGAAATTAATTATGTTCTCGGCCATGTCGGGCTAAAGCGAAGCCCAAGGGGGATTGTGGGTATTAAAGGCGGGGAGAGAGAGAGATAGAGAGAGAGCGTGGAGGCAAAGGGGCTTGGGAGGAATAAGTAGGAATAAGTAATCTGAGAGAGAGAGAGAGAGAGAGAGAGAGTGAGAGAGTGAGCAGAGAAAGACAAGACAAATCTTTTCTTTGTGCGAGTGTGTGACTAAAAATTCCAAAGCTGGCTGTTGATTAGCCGTTGGCTTGGGAATAGAGAATTGTATTTCCAAGACGTCCATTCACCTGAATCGCTGATTCCATCCCGATTCAGGCCTGACAAAGTAAACGCCGTATATAGGTCCTGCACAGATGCACACCTGCTCCAGGTAGAACACAGAGATGCAGCGGCTCTGCATGCTAGTGGTGTGACCAACCTTTCCTGTCCCTTCTTCTCCTGCCTCCAGGGAGGTTGATGAACTTACACATCTGAGCCCCGCAAACACACGCCTCCGAGCATATAGATACGGACACGGGGATGCACTCGCACGTCACAAACCGCACACGCAGACGGATCACATTAGCTATATTTGTTCTCCCCGCAGATTCGCTCCCCTGGGACGGCAGCGTTGCCTGGGCCGTGGACCGACGGGCCTCAGGGGGAACAGAGGACAGATAGGGTGGAGGGGACGGAAGTCTAGAACAAGGGGGGAGAAATGTATAGGAGGAGGGATGCAGCGGCAGAAAGCTGAGGCTCGACTGAAAGGTGGCGAGATAGAGGAGACAAAGGAGAGAAATGGCAGAAGCAGGAGGCGCTGGGGAGGGAGGATGAGCCGAGAGACAAGATAAGGCCAAAGAAAGGAAGGGAAGTGACAAGGGAGAAGAATGCGAGAAAAAGGAGAGGAGATAGCGAGAGGGAGAAAGAGTAAAGCTGGTACGTCGGCAGCAGAGATATAGGTGGACAGAGGAAAGCCTTTAGATGGAGGAATCAATAGAGAAAAGGTGAAAGATGGATGGAGGGATGAGCAGAGTGAAGGAGCGGAGGAACAGACCGGCTCGGAGAGGCGGTGGAGGCATGAGAGCAACCTTGTGAAGTCTGAGTGGGATGTGCTGTTTTTGAATGTAGAGAGAGTAGGACACTTTCTGGGTGAGAGAGAGAGAGAGAGATAGGAGACAGAGGGAGATATATGGAGAGAACGAGTGAGAGGAAGAGAGACACAGAGAGACAGAGAGAGACCCTGAGAGTGACAGAGAGAGACAGAGGGAAGAGTGTGAGGAGAAAATGAGGGAGAGAAGGAGTGAAGGTTGTTCTCTAGCATCTAAACGTTGCAGTAAGCTCGCTGCTCAATATGGCCCTGAAGGCACACCGCCTCTGCTAACACAGACGTATCACGCACACACACACACACACACACACACACGCACACACACACACACAAGCGTGCGGGGGAAGGGGGGGGTATCACATCTATCACCACTATTTGAACAGAAGACTGCATGTGTGTATATACTGCTATGTTTGCTGCGGATCAGGTCGGTGGGTGGGAGTTGAATGATGGCTTTGAGAAGTGTGTGGGTTGGGGGTGTCTGCAATTTGACGCTGGTAAAAAAAAAAAAAGAAAAAAAAAAGAAAACAACCCAGAAGCTGACTGTATATGTCTCTTGCAGGTGCGTGCGCGCGTGTTTAGTGTTTGGAAAGTCTGCAGCGAGGCACAAATGTGCCCCTGTGTCTATTACTAGATAATAGGGAGCTGTTCCCATGATCCACCAGAACACTTCAACAATTGGTAATAGTGTCGGCTTCATTACCATAGCAACTAGATGAGACTAGATGAGGAGAGCGGCGTATGAAAACGCACTCCTAACCGACGTAACACGGTGCACCACACAGTCCGCTGGGTTGTGATTGTAAAGTTAAGGAGAGGCGATCGGGAATAGGATCAAACTTTGCGACATGTGTGTCATGAACATGTGTGTGTGTGTGTGTGTGTGTGTGTGTGAGAGAGAGAGGGGGGGAGATGTCAGAGAGGTAGAGATAGAGAGTGTTGGTTTTCCGTCTACAGTTCAGACTGAGAGCACTGCGGATGGTGATGCTGCAGTATTTATACCCCACATTCAACCTCAACTCACCTCGGCTCCTTTTTCCTTACATACTGGAGATGGAAAGCTGTGTGTGTGTGTGTGTGTGTGTGTGTGTGTGTGTGTGTGTGTGTGTGTGTGTGTGTGTGTGTGCAGCAGTGCGAGTGCGTCATTCCGGTAGCTGAACCAACAACTCTTCCCAGTTTAACTGCGCCGCCACCTTCGCAGCGTCCCCCGTCGCCTCATCGGGGCGGATGCTTTGAAATGTGTTTTTTCTTTAAACCGATAAGGCTGTTTTCCACGCTGTCACCGCCGTCGCCGAGCTGTGAGGAACTCAAGATCCTTGTGCACGCTGTTACTCTCTTCGCGGAGTAAAGACATGCGCCTCGTGGACATACATCAGTAGTGAGGAGAAGGGATGGGGGGGGGGATGTGAGGGGACAAAGATGATCAGACAGAGAGATGTAGGGATGTCACAGCGGGATTCACGCCTCCTACTCCAACTTACTCCTAACAGTTTTTTTAAACTTTCTATGTGTGAACCTGTATTCCATCTCTCTGTGTGTGCGCCCTATAAGGGAGTGGTTATCGTTTGTTTCCGACTGCAACCGCCTCGACTGTTTCCTCTCTCCTTTCCCTTCTTTCCGTCTCCCCCCTCTCACGCAGAAACGTTCCAAGTCCTTTGATTTGTTGCAGGAATGAAGATGGGGAATTTCAAAGAGAATTCTTCTTCTTCTGCTGACGCACGCCGTCCCACTCCGCCGTTGCCTCAGTGCTCCCCTTCTTCCTTCCCTCCGTATGTCTTTTTTTCCGTCTCACTCCCTTTTTACCTTACCCCAAACTCTGTTTTCTCCTTTTAGTCTGCCTGTCAGTCTTATCTGTAAGCTTCCCCCCCGTATGTGATGCTGCTCCTCCGTCCTCCATCCCTCTTGCTCTCTCCCCGGCGTCTCGCGGCAAAGCTGCTGTTTGTTAGGCCGTTTTGATGTCTCCTCCTGGTCACGGTTGGCGGAGGAATAAGCACCTCTAAACCTGTGTCAGTCCCCGAGACGCCGGGGTTTATTTATAACGCTTTTCCTTTTGTACGCCATCTGTCAGTCAAGACCAATCCTCGCTCTCTCCGCTCCCTATACTCTGCGGAGACTGACAGACAGACAGGCAGCCCCGCTATAGGAGCTATTATAACACACACACACAATCTCATTAGTTCAAGAGAGAAGAATATGTCTGACGGATTAACTGCAGCTCCTCGTTCCTCAAAGCAACTTTGTGGTGTATCAATTACGCATGGGTAATGGGTGTCAATGGCATGGCTGGCTCTGACAATACGCGGCAATTAAGCGGATTTGTCTCAGCACCTTTTATGTTCTGCGGAAGGACAACACCCGCGTGTTGTTCACGAGAGGACTGCTAAGTAGGCACAACACTCGCACTCCCGTCTGTTCTCTCGCTATCTCTCCCCCAACTCCTCTTTCCATTCCCGCCACCTTTAAACACCTCATCTAGGGCTCCTCACTCCCTCCGGCTCCCTTACCTGTGAAGCTGACATTGAGGATGTAATCCCTGTAGAGCCTGCGCCCGTCCAGCGCCTTCATGCTGTCGCACAGCTTGGTGGTGTTGAAGCACAGGCTCCGTTGCATATAGTGGAGGGCGTGGGCCATGGCGTACACCGCGTTCACCACAAACATGATCTTGGACTCCGGTTCAAAGTTGCTCTTGTCCATTGACAAGTCCATGTCACATGGCGGGAGAGACGTCTCCCCCCCTCCTCCTCCTCCTCCTCCTCCTCCTCCTCCTCCTCCACCACTACCGCCACCGCTACCCAAGGAGCACTGGTACCGCTGCTCCCAGAACTCCCTGTACCAGGGATTGCGATGGTTTTTGACCGGGTTCAGGTTGAGAAAGTAGCGGTTGAATTCGGGCACGGGATTGGCTGCCAGCTCAAGTGTGATGGCTCCTTCGGCGCTGACCTCGTTTCCCTTGACGATGCTTTCCTGCGCGCCCCAGCCGTCGCTAGCCACCCAGATGAAGGAGGAGTTCAGCCTGGCGGCGGCTGCCAGCAGCTCCCTTGCGTCGTCGCTGCGCAGGAAGAGGACGGCCACGCGGGCGTTTGGCTTCTGGAGGAGCTGACGGATCACGGCTTCATAGGACTTCTTAGCATTAGAGCGCCCCACCTGGACAGGAAGAGGACATTAATGCAAATGCTCTTTCTACTCTCATATAGGTTTGTTATTATTTATCACCATCATCCATAGGACAAAAATGCTGTTTTTCCGTCTCACACCATCATGCACCTCCGTAGCCAATTAGTTGAAAAATGTGATCTGAAAGTACTCAGAATAAGTTCTTGGAGATAAGCTTTCATTTTCTGGCTTACAACTGATAAGGCCAGTGTAATATAAACTCCATTTGTGTGTAGGACAAGATAAGACATGGAGCCAAACTTTTATAAGCTCTCAAATTTAGTGCCCCATTCATTGTTAGCGGTGGCTTCAGGTCATACATCAGTTAGACACTGCCGATTAGAGTTTGTGTTATTCTCCATAATTAATGCAAATATCCATTCTATTCCTTACCTTCTCTGAAGTGGCGATACAGATGTTCCTCATGCGCGCCTCTTGTTCGAAGGCCTCTATACCGGTTTCCCCGTAATCACCCTCCGATGCCACGGTGGACACGTAGGTCCAGTTGAAGAAGCGGAGGATCTCGGCCATGGCTTTGGCCTGGTAGAAGTCGGGGGGCACCGTGCGGGCAAAGTAATCGTAGCGGGTCTTATCGCTGAGCTTGGCACTGGTCGAAGCGTAGCTTATCTGAGGAATCTGAAAGAGCCTGAGAAGATTGGCAACCTGTGGCGGGAGACAGGATAATGAGAAATAAATCAGCCCAAATATTTCCAAGCCTCGAAATTAAACCATGAAACAATGATTTGTAGGAACTTAACATTCATTGATAACCCTTTCTCATTCTGGATTCTCCAGCAAATTGAGATATAAATCAAATAAAATAGCAATATGTTGCTTATCATTTTGTTTGAGAATAAACATTTAAGTTTCATGTAGCATGACTGGACTGATAATTATTATTTTATCTATTTTTAAACTTTTGAAATCTGAATGCGCTGATTTATTTATGCAAAGTGATGTAAAAAGTATTTGGTGGAACTCATGCATTCAAGCAGCTACTTTGTGTGTTTACAATGCACATGTTTTGAAAGGTGGCAGCAACAGAGCCACTTACTGTTCAATTAATTTAATAGGGTACTTGAAAGAAGCACACACAGAGAGGGGAAGTGGAGGACAAGTGAAGCATCTCAAAAACAATTGTGAGTGTGTGTGTGTGTGTGTGTGTGTGTGTGTGTGTATACTGTGTGTATTAGAGAGGAAAAACCTCCCGATGCAAAATGTGAAATGTGGATTTCAGAGCCGCATTAGAATTTTATAGAATGAACCACTTCTCTGGAAACTGTATGATCCATATACAATTAACCAACAATAACCATCAACAGACATCACCCTTAGCAAAGCGTTGCCCAACCCTTAGATTGCTTAAAATTGCAACCATATACGTTGAATATCAGATATCTGACTTCAACATCTCTGTTGACCAAAACATCTGATCAATACTGGGTATCCCACACAATAAACTAGTGTTTCAGTTTGTAGGAAGCTCATTTCTCTTTGTAAAAGAGTTTCTTCCACATCCATCTGCAGGGCTAGCGTTGCTGTGTTACAGGTTTTTGTTAAATTTCTCCTTTGACCGAGAGCCAAGTATTAAACGTTTGATCAAAAATGACGAAAATGTGGAAATAAAGATAGATCCATAAACAATTATTGGAATTAATTATTTTGTTTTCAACAAACAAAAAAAAAATAAGAACATATTTCGAAGGTTGCTGCTGATAGGAATCGCTTCATGCATTAATATGATTATTTGAAGATTAAAGACAACGGCAGCAGGAAGTGCAGCACACACAGCACACACTGCACGCACACGCACACGTAGAAGTTCAATAAATCACCGACTCATGCATTAGTGATGGACATCATCGAGGGTCTACTGATGTCCATATAATATTCCCTTTCACTGTTGATTGGGGTTTGGTCACGCTCTACTCATTACAATTTGAGTTCAAGACGCTAACACGTATAATTCCTACCGCATTCTCACGCGCACAAAGACGTGCACACTCAAACACACACACACACACACACGCAAATAAACACTACACAGCCATTCTGTTCTCGCCTCTGTTTAATCCCTTTAGAGCGCATCACTCTGGGCTTTTCTATATTTCATTCATAGCTCAGTTGATGAGCTGTTTTGACAACATGTCAGAATCTCATTAGACTAATAATGTAGAAGATTAGAAAACATATACATACACTGATGTGCACAGGGAGAGATCGACGCACGCACACGTGCACACACACACACACACACACACACACACACACACACACGCACACACACACACACACACACACACACACACACACACACACACACACTCACAGGGGTGGCTGCTAGTACTCCAGGCAGGTTTTTATGGTTTTAAGATGGCAGTTGACTTAAATGTCACGGAAGGTCATACTGCAAAATGTAACCGCATTGCTCCATTACCTGCCCCGAACAGCGACTACAGCTAACTAAGAGGCCTGTCTGTAGGGACTCGGAGAGTTTACTCTGTTAGTGAAAGCTGCTGCCTTCCCGTGAAAGAGAGAGGGAGGGAAGGGAGATGTACTGAATGGGTTGAATATGAGAGATGAGGAGGAAAAAAAAAAATGAAAGGGAAGGAGGAAAAAATTGGTGCAGTGGAGGGCTGCTGTGTGTTTTCTGCTTGGAATGCAAGTCACATACGCACACACACAGACACACACACGCACGCACACACACACACACACACACACACAGACACACGCGCACGCACGTACACACACACACACACACACACACACGTGCATGAACGGAGGGGAGGAATGATGCCTGCTATGTAAATGCCCTGAAAACACTGGAGTTTAGTTGTGCATGGTTACACATAAAATAATTCCCTATTACTTAATTTAGAAGCAACAGACAGACTAGCCAAGTAGAGGCACGGAGGAGTAGCTGGATTAGCTTCGCTGGCAAAGAGATCAGAACGCGGAGCGTGGTTCGGGTCTTGTGAACAGCGCTACCTTTTGGAAAAAGACAGGTGAAAACAAGGACAACAAGAATGAACGGCGAGGAAAACAAGGGATGATTATGTGTGATGAAGAACAAGAGACGGAGTAGATGTGTTAACAATGGCCGCCCCAGGAAGGAGGAGGAGGAGGAGGAGAAGAAGGGGGCTGAGGTCAGCATACACTGAGCTCTCCCCAAATAGCCGCGGGGGATGCCTCTGAATGCATATAAAGAAGGAGGGAAAAAAGATATAGGCAGTGATGAGAAGGAAGAGAGCAAAGATATAAGGGACGGGGGAAAAAAAAATAGAAATACATAAAATGGGGCGTAAGAGTGAAAGAGAGAGGATGAGAAAGACAGAGAGACAGTTGCAGAGATTAGGGATTTAAGGACTGATAGGAGGATGCTTTTGTGCAGTCACAGAGGAGTAAGGAGAAGGAGGTTTTATGCTAAACTATGCAAATGACCCGTCTCTGTGACAAGAGCTACAAGAGCTGGGGAAAACACACAAGAACACACCAATGGCAAAGTTGATTCTAAGAAGTAAGTACACACACATGCCATAACATTGGAAGTCAGCCTCTGTGCATTTGGTCATGAGTACAAAGATGAGAGAAGCTGCTACCAAGGAAGTCAAAGCGAGATGATGATGGTATAACGTGTTTGTATGTGTGAGTTACCTGTATGGAGACGCTGCTGAAGGATCCACCGATGACTGCGGCGATCGCGAGCGGGCTGTCGTCCTGCAGAGCGTAAGATCCGTCCGGACAGATGAACTCGGTGTCGTCCACCTTGGTGAGGGAGGCTCTTACGAACTCCAGAGCCTGAGAAAAACGTCCACATGGATATTTGATATAACACACACGAGGTACCATATGGTCTATATTATCTATTCATTCTTCATTTGTTTGTGACACACTTTGCGTTCTTTGTGAGAAATATTCAACGTGAATAAAGACCGATACTTTTCTGTGATGTAACATTTCTATCTCTTTGAAGACTATAAAAGGAATATACAAGCTCAATGCTTTACACTAGGGGCCCTTAAATGCTTTCAGAACAAGGTTCAAATTGCAAATGCAGCCCCTTGACAGCAAGGCACATTATAGCATAATGCTAGTTTGTGGAGAAACGTGCAACGAACCTGCAACCCACTTGGAAAACCAAATATCAAGAATGCATGGTTTATACAATCAATCAAGGAGCTCAATGAATAAGATCACTGGATGCATCATCTCTAAGTAGCTCAGAAATAATACAAAATATATTTTTGAAGGTTAGAATCCTTGAGGGAAAATCCTTCAAAAAACCATAAAGATTTTTAATCAGATTAATCACAGGGCAGCTGTAGATTAATCATGATTAATCGGCATTAAAGCAGGAATGGAAAGCAAAGCCCTCGAGAAATAGGGACGCACCGATAATACTTTTTTCAGACCGAGTGTAAATACTTCAATTTGTGTTTAATATATATATATTACCTTTTAATGAGACCTTGTAGTTATACTCCATTGAAAATGGAAACATTGCACGTTTTACTTCTGGCACCAGAACTTACTTTGCGTAAAGCAACTTTTTAAATATAACTTAAGCAAAAGTTCAAGTTGGCCTTTCACCACTGTCACAAATGTAGCAGATAGACAACACAAATACCATTAAAAGAAAAAAAACAAAACTATCAATGTAATCTCTTCCAATTTGGTTAATTTCTTACAAAATATCTTGAGCAATTATCTTTGCAAAACCCATAATTGTGTTTGAGTTAAACAGCATCTTGTGCAAATGAAAGCCTCAGTGACGAAGATTAGCATATCTAGATAACACCCTACACACACGTGAACAGTCTTACAGTGGATAAAAAAGCAGCAGCATGCATGTACGTGTACGCTGACCATGCTAACTCACCTGCTCCAGTGCATAGGTGTCTCTGGAGCAGGTGTCCAGGATGTGGACCCCGAGAGAGACTCCGGGCAACAAGGTGTTGTCGTTATTGATTCTGTCAATGGCAAACAGCATGGCCTCCAGTCTCTGGATCCCTCTGTCCTCGTTCACACGCCCACACTCCTCCATCCCGGCACCTTTCTCGTGCACCGGGAACAGACCGCCGAGCACCAGATCCCCCTCAATGCGGATCTCCCGGCGAGACTGAGGGGGCTCTCCGACCGAGAGCAAGACGCCCCGACACATCGTGACCAAGATTAGAGCGGGGATGCGGGCCACCATGTTGGGCTCAAGGAAGGGCTAGGATTGTCAAAATGTGAGGAGAGGACTGGCAGAGAGTGAGGCGGAGGGGGACGGGGGTCTCAGGGTGGAGGTTAGGGGTGAGGGGTTAAGGGCGGTGGGGTTGAGTCGAGCAGTGGCCGTTGATGCTTGGCTCGGTTTGTGGCCCATGAAACGGTCAGGGAGATCTGAGCTGGACCACACATGGAGGGGCACACCATCTGGACATCAGTCCTGTTTGGGGAGGAAAGGAAGAAGTAGATAACACAGGACGGATCACAAAGATGGCAGGAGCTGCACGCTGAAATAAATATCTTATCCTAGTATAAAAAAACACAGCAAAGTAGACCTTTGGTGAAGTTTGGGGACACTGTTAACAAGGGCTCAAAGTTGTTTCCGCTTCACAGCCAAAGCCAGGCCATGACTAAAAGGGATATAGAATTGTTTGGAGATTGCACCCCCACCATTCTCCCACTCCTCCTCCCTCCCTTACATCACCCAGTAAACTTTCTTCATGTAAGTGTGTGTGTGTTTGCCCCTGGTTGTATCAGGATAAGCCAGCTTAGATGGCTGGTTGATACATGAGCACAGCCTTCTCATGCCACAGATCAGAAAAGCTTCTCTAATCTGATCTCTGTTCCAACAATTCTCCGCTCGTCCATGAGTTTATACCCCTAAGTGTGTGTGTGTGTGTGTGTGTGTGTGTGTGTGTGTGTGTGTGTGTGCATGATCAGATTTATTGCTCCCCGTGTCCTCTGCATAATTACAGTGTGAGGACTGAATGCATTATTGCCATGAAACTGACAACAATGAAGCCAACAACAGCTGATGCTACTTATCATAAGTTACAACTTAATTACAGCTATCGCTGTGTGTTTTGACTGTCTTGTTGGAATTCTCCGCACACACTTTCCTCGGAGATAGTCTGCCATGTGGACGAAACGCTTGCTGCACACGTAACGTTCGGCATACCGAGCGTTGGGATCCCAACGTTTCTCCATTCTTGTTGCCTCTATCCTCAGATTGTCGGTTCGGCAGCTTATAAAAACGTAGTTCTGGGTTCTTGACCCTGTTGGTATGTCGCATCCCACCACGCAGCAGCTTTTAGGCATGTTTCTGTTGCTTATCAGCAGACAAAAGTAACAAGGAGGCACCTTCACGCAATACAAAGTCAATGGAGAGCGATGAATTGTTTTCCCCTCCGGTGTGGGCGGGACGTAATTGTACTCCAGATGTGGTCTGGCTGATATAAAAGCATTATGTTTGCGACGTGTTCCGCATGCATTACACACCTTGTGTTTTTTTCCCTTATTCAGATCTTGCTCAACATCACCACGTGGAAATGGGCAGTCAGCATCCCAGCCCCTGCTGCATTAAACATCCTTTTCTTGCGAGTTCTCCAACTTTATTTCAAACGCAATACTAAATGTCTGAGGATTCCAATATTCAGCTGTAAGAGGCTGTGATAAATAACCTGTTCTTTCTCTAGTCTCTCTCTCTCTCTCTCTCTCTCTCTCTCTCTGTTTTTTATGTGTTTATATCTTTTAAACTATTTAACTAATGCAAAGTCAGTAAAGCCCTGAGTAGGAAATTGCTTTCTTGTTCTAAATTCTTTTCTCGCTTGCAGTCTCCCCCGGTCCTCAGGAGAGATAAGACAGAAGCTGGAGGTTGACGTTTTGACTAGAAAATCAATCTGTAGTGAAATTTCTGTTGATTCCTCATATCTCTGGCTGAAACCCTGGTTTGTGTGTGATAGAGAGAGACGGTGTAAGACCCCCCGTTCCTGCAAATTTTACAACTTTATGCACATTCAATATTAGATGTCCAAGGATTCCAAAATCCAGCTGTAGGATATAATAAACAACCTGTTTAATTATCAGAGTGTGTGTGTGTGTGTGTGCGTGTGTGTGTGCGAGAGAGAGAGAGAGACAGAGGGAGAGAAGGTAGGAGGATGAAAGCTTCTCTTAGATGCCGGTAACTCAGATTTTCCTGCAGGCGGCTGCCATACCTTTACCACTCAACTCTGTAATACGACACACATACAAACACACACACACCCAGACAACCACCCACACACACACATGCAGACATACACACTCACACACATGCACATACACACCTCTGTTTCTCTGAGGGGGCTGACCTAAAAGCAGACTATTTCTACGTCTCCCTTCCCTCTCAACCAACAAAGACCTGAATCGGTGTGTTCAGGAAACATGTAGGAGACAGGAGTCAGGATTTGTTTAAAAAAAAAAAAAAAAGAGTAGAGAAAGGATTGGAGTGCTACGAACCCTGTTTGAACCACCAAGTAAAATTCTTATGACGTACCTTGATATGGTCTTTTAAAGTCATTCTTGTACTCGCTGACTTTCCTTTAAAAAGTTGTTTCCTGTCAAAATCCCACAGGAGACCACCTGCCATGTATTTGATAAATATATAATCCGACTTAATGCCTGTTCTTTTTGGGAAGGAAATTGATGGTGTCTATGAAAGATTTATATCCATTCTGCGAGCTGTCACATTGACGGGTGTGTCCGTGTGTGTGTTGGGGGGGTTCAATGATTCCCAGTATTTGCCAGGAAATAGCAGCTTCCTGGAAGTAAACTCTTCAAACAAACTTACATCATTATTAGGAGCCACTTTTTAAACCAACAAAAGGTGTAATTGGAAGCTCTCGAAGTACATTAAATCTCTTTCTACACCACTGTCACGGTGTCCACTGAACTTGAATGTTTGCTTCATTATAAACTCCTGGAAAGAGCCCAAACCCAGCTGTCTCAAGAGCAACTGTGTAAGCAAGAGCACTCACTGTGAAACAGAAAATGTTTCACTTCTTCTTCATTATCCAAAATATCGTCAGACCAAGCAGCCTACGTACGGGACAGAATATATTGCAGGCATTTTAAGGATCATAACCCGTTTGTTACAAAACAAGTAAACTATTTTCAGAAATATGAAACAAATGACATCATATTAATGAATGCATTTCTCTCATTGTTTACAAAGGGAGCCTTTTTGTTGTGCTCATTTTCCGCAACCAGTGTAATATTAGCCAACTAACTAGCAGCCGCTTAATGAAAAAGATTGAAAGAATGAATGCTTCGTCTACACACTTGCTCTCGCCAGATAATCAGTAATTATACTGTAATGTGCTGATAGCTTAATTTCCTGTCCACAGAAAGGAAAGAACGGCTTGTGCTGTGACTGTAATGAAGTCAAAGTCAAAACGATGGGAGAGGCGAGGAGAAAGGTCTGATTAGAGGGCGTTAACGTTATTTTGATTAGTCCAAAATGGACTCAATCTCAGAATAGACTTTGTAAGATTAGGGTTGATTTAAAACAGAAGATCAACCATGAATTTTCCAAGAAATGTCATATATGAACACCATATTAACAATACTGTGTTTCATCCCAGACTCATAGAGTCATACCATTTAGTTTATAGCTTTAAAAACCACGCTCTTTAAATGTCTTACCTGCATAAAGAAGGATGAGAGCAGATGGCAGCTGGTACATGGCAACATCACCACAGACACCTATTAAAGAGAGACGGGGAACACACATGAGGGGAGTAAACAACCAGCCAGAAAGCAACCTGACTGTCGATAGAAGAAGAGGAGAGAGGATCAGATAGAGGAAGAGGCCGCCTACTGACCCTTCTCCCCGGGAGCTATGATGCTGAGTAACATCTGACAGACAACCCCATTTCACCTCTGACCCCGTTCAACAAGTCAGTGAGTATGGCTGCATATACGCACCACACTCCTCTTTTGTTTTCTCCGCTTTCATCCCATTTCCTCCATGGCGATCGCCCCCTGCATGCTCTCCCTGCGCCACACATTCATCCCCACCTCCCTTCCACCCTCCGCAGCCCTCTCTCTCCCCCTAACAGGCAGGGCTGCTGTGGATGACACGTATCCAGCTGTGAGCAGCCATGCAGGGTCGATGGACCGCAGTACACTGAGAGGAGAGATAGCCCCACAACCCAGCCCTGTGTGTGTGTGAGTTTGTTTATCCGTCTGTATCAGTGATGTGAGTCTCACAGTGCGGGGAGACACTGTATGTGCGTGTGGTTTTTCATTGTTATTGTAAAATATGTTTGAGAATGAGAGGTGGAGTTTTAGACGCTGCAAAATGATTACAGGACAAAAGCCATCTCATTAGCTGCACACAATCAGTTCATTCATCCTAAGGCTTTGTGTATTTCACTCCTTCCATCTCTCCCGCCTTCCGACTCTCTCTAACACGTAAGGAATACGTGTTCTTGGACTGTGTGAAAAGGGTACTACTTTAATTTTGACCACCACATAACAGTTACGTGCATGTGTGTGTGTCCCAGACTACTGACAGTCTAACAGTCCCAGTGGGCTTTGACCATTAATTATTTAGAGGTGCATTTTAGGCAGGAAAGACTGATGATCCATAAATAGGACAGAACGATATCACAAAACACAACATCCAGCAAAACGTTACGCACATCCCTCGATTCCTTTTCCTAAAGCACACCGATCCAGATTGTATTCAAATAAAACTAAAAATCACGTCCGTTCTGTCCCTTTATTGAAAACAGAATTTTAAATTCAATATTACGTGAAGGGTGACAATGGTTTACTTCGATTACAGCGCCTTCTCTTCCGCCAATTACCAATCAAAATCAATAATCTTGTACACTCCGATGACTACATATGTCCCGTTCACACAGTCAGACTGCAACCAACCTTTCCTGTATTGATCGTGACCTGGGTTCAAA
Source organism: Eutrigla gurnardus (assembly GCF_963514095.1). Taxonomy (NCBI): domain Eukaryota; kingdom Metazoa; phylum Chordata; class Actinopteri; order Perciformes; family Triglidae; genus Eutrigla; species Eutrigla gurnardus. The sequence continues at coordinate 20,466,317 of NC_139923.1, read as the reverse complement.
GGGCAAAGGCTGTCTCATGTTAGAAACATAGAAATGGATTTCCTGGACCTTATAAACAGCTGAAATTGAACAGATTTAACCGCACAGCCATTGATCTTTTGCTTGACAAAAGAACTGTAGCTCCACATTTTGCAGTGTGAAATCCACATGCTGTAATAGATAAAGAAGTACATTTACGATGAAAGTCGGATTAACCCACACAAGAAGTGGTGCTCTTCAGGGGCACCCAGACTAAACTGGGCTCTCGTGTGCAGTGGGTACTCCAAAAGGATTCTACACTAAAAGGGCTTTTAACCTTTCAGCACCAAGTTTACAGTGGGAGAGCTCTGCATTGTGGACTCATTTACGAAGTACATTTGACTACAGTGTTCAATGGTTTGGAACACGAGAATGAATTAACTGCTTAAATGACAGAAAATGAAAGAATAATTCTAACATTTTAATTTTTCCGTATCATTGATATGAAGTAAAAGCACCAAAAAAGGTATGTAGTATTCACTTAACGCAAATTCAATAAATTCCTTTCAATTATGTGCATGCTTGCATTTTTGTCCAATCGCTGCAGTTCTTCTGCAAATGTCATAAATAAGGTTTCTTCAAAGTTTCCTAAAAAATATCACAATATGAATTTCTTTCTTTTCAAGAAGTAAAAACGTCTGAAGATAACTACTCACCCATCTGTTAATGGTCTTCAGTCTAAATGGAGCACACAGCTGGTTTACATGACGTAACATAACGCTTGCTGTTAGGACATCTGTGGCCATCATATGATTCCTCAATTAATGGAAGTGAGGTAGTGCTGCTTTTCACAAATAAATATTATTTTTCATGTTCAAATGTCTTTCGTTTTTTGTTGACAGCTCTAATGTGTGTGATAAAGGAAATGTTAAGGAATAAAAAGTCCCGCTTACACATGGTGTGAAGGCTTCATCAAAAATATGAAGTTGGATATGTAATGATGGAGAGAGAGAGAGAGAGAGAGAGAGAGAGAGCTCCAAAAGGACTTAGCTGTTTGGTGGAGTAGCCCCTCAGGTGCACTTCTTCATTTACAAATAACCCATATTTTGTTTGGATTATTGTAATCCTGAGCCTTTTTGGTTCCTTAACACTCCGAACGGTGCAGATTTATTCTCACTGGAACAAGTTGCCTTCGATTTGCAATGCATTACACAACAATAACAAACCTTGCAACAGGCAACGCAATTTTGTTAAAATAAAGCCTCTGTGAAATGAGGCACTTTAATTTGCAACCCCCCCCCCCCCCCCCCAACAAAAACAAAAAAAACCACACAAAATCCTGGAGGGACTGATAATTGGATTTTGGGCACAAAGATTTGAAAACATCCCCTCTGGCTCCGGGAACTTTTTGGGGAAAAAAGTATTTTTGGTTTTCATTTTATAGAGCAATATTGAAAAACGATTGAGAGATTTCTATGCAGTATAATAAGAATAATTATTAGTTGCAGCCCTAGATGTATCTGTTGTGGCTCCCCATTGAGTATAATTCAGTCGTCTCTGTCTTCATTGCCTTCTCAGCGTGTTGTCCCTGAGTTTTGAGGGTCTGCAGCTCATCTGACACGGCCTGATTAAAATAAGGCTGTCAGCCTAAAACAGACCGGTGTTGGAAAATGTGTTAACGCATTCATCAGGTCCATGTTCCATCATTGTAGACGGTGGCGGGGCCTGTCAGAAGGAGAATTACCTCTCGGTGGATGGCATCTATCAACTTAACTGTCATGTAATCACCCTGGGAGTCATCATGTGGCATCAGTCAACCTCCTCGTGGCGCGGGTCCTGCTTAATTCATGCTCACACCCGTCGGTCTGTCGTCACCGCGGTCGATACATGAGGTGGACAGAGCGTTACGAGGGACAGGTACAGAGGAATGGAGGGGGTTGACCCTCAGTATATATGTCAGACAGTTAGAGGACTAAATAGATTTGGTTTGGACGGAGACACAACACTCTTAAAGTTGAGCTGAAATGGCATTTCATGAGTATCTAGCTTCCATAACGGGACGTATCTCTGAGTGTAACAAGACAGGCAGGTCGTAACTTTGGGAGCAATTTGATTATATCGTTTGAAAGACTTACGGCCATATCTGAGCAGTGCCGAAGTTGCAGATTGATCGATGGATGGATGTCAGGATAATATTGGTTGAAATTGCAGCTGACCAGAAAAAGATATTGGATTTTGGTGTAAAAATTAAGAAGAATTTGCTTTTAGTAATTTAACAAAAAGAGCTTCATGCATACACTGGATATAGTTAAATATGAACTTCATTTTCATTTTTTTGTTCTTGATTTGCAGAAATTAGCAACAGTATTGCATATTATATTCATGCTTGTAACTTTTGTGCAATTAAATTGATCAGGTGATAACTGATTGATCGTTGTTTGCGACGCCGAAACCCAAGAGAGTCTAGATATGAGACATAAAAAGAAAGAGATAATAAAAAGTCCACCCCTGAAATGTCTTGTAGAAATTTGTCTACACCATAGTTCATTGATAATTTCACCGTGACATTCACAGCCGACGTGTAGTTCTCAGGTTGTGTGGTCAGGAAGGGTTCGACCTGTGAGTTCGGAGTCAGAGAAAGATTGAAAGAAGGTTATTGTGCCTATAATGAAATCCTAACCTGTGGGAGAGGTTTATTTAATAATTAATCCCATTCATTAAGTACTTTGGAATGATTTAAGGATGTAAAACTATTGGTAAGTATTCACTGTTTTAGTGATGTGCCTTGGGCCTGAAGCAATTTT
>NC_139923.1:20391055-20461055 GCF_963514095.1 Eutrigla gurnardus | reverse complement strand
AAAGATGAATTCCGACGACGAAATGGCCGTAATAAACTCTCTCAGTGCATAATCCGCATTTTTGCAGTCTATCCATGTGCTCGGCACTTACTGTATGCTCGAGACGTGTTTTCTCTAATACATGCTGAAACACACATCCATCTCACCCCTTATGCACCATACAGGTGTGTTTACATATGCTAGAGCGCCTTATGGAGCGTATGGAAGGAGAGCGGAGAAGTCGATTATGCTACAGATAATTTTTCAGAAATTTCTATGGACATTCCGATATGTTTTTCAAAAGACATGCCTTGGAGCTGATAGTCGTCCTCCACTGTGCTCCGTGAATGACAAAAAAACACCCAAACTTCTTAGAGGTACATTTCTAGGGGTGTCTGAAACTCAAAAGAGTATTATGTTAATGGGTGTCTCCGGAGAGGTGCTTTACACAGAAAAATGGGGCCTTTACATTTTTTTTTGTGTGTCATCACCTCAGAACTTTTGGTATTTTTTTTCTTGTGCAACTCTATGCTCAGATTTTCTCACTCCCAACTCCCAATGCTCGCTCAGTGGCCCTCAGCTTCAAACTATGATGCTCTGGGTTCCACTCTAACAGTCATGTCATTTTCCTCTCATTACACGCACAGTATCTTTTCAAAATAAAATTCCATCTTGGGAGGAAGTGAGGGTCAGGCAACTATATTGCTCTTTATGCGACATTAGTTTCTCTAAACTGTCCGATAATGATGCAGGCGGGTTTACGTCGGAGTTAGTTGAAACATACAGATGTTGAGGGGCACTGAATGAGACCGGGTTGTACTGAAACAGATAAAAAACAAGCACAGAAGACAACCAGCAACCCGCAACATGCTGCAACCAGCACGGCTTGTTCTTCCAAAATCTACGTCACATTACTCACTTACATCCATAACTCGCCAATTCATGTATCCAATGAAACTGGAGGACATCACTTTCGCAGGGGCTTAATATTTCTAAATGCACTGAGCTACACGGCTAAAAGAGGTTCTGTACTGCATGCAGTTCAGTGAGTGGCGCTGTGTGGAAGCTACAAGGCCAAACAAACACACACACGCACACACAAAGATGCACAAACACAAGCTTGCAGCACAAAAATGTTGAAATTCAAGAGCAAATTTATTCACTGACAATCGTCCCCCGACTCGCATATAGATGCACCTTCTCCTAACACACATTCACACGTAAAAGCCAAGCATGTAAGCTTTTCTTTACGCTCTAACAAGGCCACCAAATGCCCACCCACACTTGGACACACACACACTGTGCAACCTTTACATATTGTACGAATGAACAGATGTATAACACATAATTATGCAACAGGTTACACACTCTCTTGGGTAAAAACACATGACAACCAGATATCAGACGCACCAATATTCTGAAATATAGTAACACAAATATCTGTTATTTCACACATTCAGACACATGTTGTTCCCACCCAAATGAAAAATAATGCAACTCTGCATTCGCCGGTACTTTCATCCTTTACTATTACATAATGCATTATTATTATCATCATCACTATTTGTATATCTGCTACCAAGCCACTTAGACACAGTGGTACAAGCAGTGCCCACCTCTCCTCTGAGGAAATAAATGTGCTTCCACTCCTCTCAGTCACAGAGCATGCAAAGAAAAAGAGTTGATTTAAAATTCACATTACTTTTTCTATAGTGAGCCTATCTTCTGACGTTGATATTGCAATTCAAGTACAGTATTCAAATCATAAGCAAATATCACGGGGGGGAGCCATGAGTTCCGAAAATGTTATGACACATAATTCTAATAATAGTTTTCAATGCAAATATTTGACTCGGGTAAAACAGGAACACAGTTTGACCTTTTTGATTTAGGGAAAGAGGAAAAAAATGACCATTAATATCAAGCTCAAGTTGCTCATTGGGCTGATAAGCACATGCATGATTATCCTGTTCTTTATTGTGGGTGGTGTGTAGATGGAAATATGGTGTCTTAACATCTGAGCTGTGCAGCATAGAATTCTTGCCATTTTGATACAATAACAGGAAAAATCTGAACACTGTGTACCAAACGTTAGATCACTCTACAAGCTCACCGTTGAGTGTGATGGAGACACACCTGCACGGATACAACCACATGCATTGATTTTTGTTTCTTGCTTTCCAATTTCAAACGTGTTATTTAGAGTTGGAGTGTAAGATGGAACATTTTTTTTATTTATTTTTTTTGAGGGGGGGGGGGGGGGAGTTCCATCACACCTTAAAGCTCGAGTCCAGGTGTTCATACAGACATTGGCGCCTCTCCTTTGGCGGAAGGTGTGGAGTGGTTGTTGAGAACCTAACGGGAAAGTCACCCCACTGAGAACACACAGTGACCACAAACGGTTATCAGATCCACCTGTATGCCTGTTTTCAGAGACGCACAACCCGCCCATCCTCCGCTCGGAGCCGCGGGACGTGGCTCGGTGCGGTCTGTGTGAACCCAAATAACTTCTCCACGCAGCGTAAAAATACGCAACTGCAGATACTCTTTGTTTTACCGTCTCTATCTTTATCACGCATCTGCTGCAGAGACGAGGGTGTTTCTCCTGTATCACAACCCGCCATCAGTGGAAGCATCGGATTCAATCAAATACACGCCAACTACATCCATACAGCACATTTGGGGTGTTGAAATCCTGCGCAAAGTTCAAAGCAAATTGTTCCCCACCGTAGGATTGGCTGACGCGCGCTCGAACGGTCCCGGACTGACAATTTTTTTTTTTTTCCTCTGCACTCTGTCGCCTAACCAGAAATCTTAACACTGCAACATTTGCCCACTCAGAAAGGAATATATTAGATTTGACCTACCTTGACGACTTGGATCCTTCAAAGGTTGCGCACAAATCTTCAGTCGCTGGAAGTTTGACTTAGTCTACTCCTGATCCCTCGGAGGAGTCGCACTGAGAGAGAGAGAGGGAGAGAGAGAGAGGATGGGCGCCACTGCTCTGCGCGCCAGCTCCGCGGATGGATGCGTGTGTGAGCGCGCGTGCATGAGTGAGAGCGTGAGTTAGTGAGAGAGAGAGAGAGCGAGAGCGAGAGAGAAACAACAGACGTGGAGAGCTGTAGCCCCTTGCCAAAGGATGCTTCAGTCTCCTAGCAACAACAATCGATCTGGAAAGGAGACATTTTTATTGGATGAAAAGAAAACTTAGCCATTCAACCCCCTTAGCACATGTTTACCACTCAGAAAAAAAACACAACTCCGGCTTTACTGAGTGGAGGGAGAGAGAAAAAAAGAGAGTGAGAGAGGAAGAAAGAGATGATGCCACATGCATCATAACATCCGTGTCTGAGGTGCAGAATGACAGAATTCATCATCCACACATCCATCCGTCCTTGCATCCTGACTCGAGATGACAAATATATACGTGTATAGGAAAACACCCTCTTTCCTTTCATGTGAGCTCCATCAACGCTTTAACGCAGTATTGCACTCTGATGTCAGTGGCAAAGAAAAACGGTCGGAGCAGCACTAAACATGAAGGATCTGACATCGGCTGCATGGTTCAGTGGGAACGATGTGGCAAATCCAAACCAAAACACCCTCAGACATGTGACTGGAAGTCTGTATCCAAACCCTGTCATACATCACACTAACAGGATGCATGATGTATAGCAACCTCACTCACACACACACACACACACGTGAGTTAGTTGTCACTCTCCCGCCTATTTTTCCACCGTAAGAACAGAAGCACACAGCGGTGTTTCTCGTACGTGTCTGTGTCACTGCACACACACACACACACACACACACACATCTGTGCATCTGTATTTGTTTGTATGATTATGCACATGGAGTCATTAGAATGCAAGTATGCAAGTGTGCAGCTCCTTCTGAACAGAAAATCTTCTTCACGCATGATTGAGTCACTGAGCATACACACAAACGCACACACACACATACATGCATGCTACATACACATGCACACGCAGGGAGGCACTCAGTCTAGTCTCCTGATATCTGTATTGTAAAGTGAGTCCAGTACAGAGAGAGAGGCGACACTGTCTGAGGGCTTGCATGAAGCATTTTTTTTTTTGCTTTTTGATTGCAGCTACTAGAACGCCCCAGCGTGGTGTTTTTGGCTGTTTTATATGCAGATGCATGAAGGCGGCGGGCGGAAGTTTTTAGCCGGCTCATATGTTTTCCCATGTATCTACTCTGTGACACCATATGGCATAAGATGACTGTCTCTGAGGATAAGCGACGGATGGGCAGAGATTGATTCGTTGACTGGAGGAGTGAGGGTAAAAGCATCCACTTCACACCTCTGTGGCACACATGCATGCACGGGCATGAGGTGGGAAGTGCACACACACACACACATACACACACACACACACACACACACATAGTGTCAGTCACAGCTTTCCCAAACTTCATCCCTCGTCCCCGCCGTTCCAGCTCGGAGATGCTGGCTACTCTAATAATGGCCCCATTGTCTGCATGGCATGCATATATGCAGAAAAGCCCAGAAAGCAAGCTTTGTCCCATAAGGGTCCCTCAGCGAGAGAGCTTTGTGCCTGGCCTTTCCTCATAGACCAAGGCAGAAAGAAAGAGAGACAGAAAGAAAGAAAGAAAGAAAGAAAGAAAGAAAGAAAGAAAGAAAGAAAGAAAGAAAGAAAGACAGATTGAGGGAGATAGATGGATACCAATGTGACAGATAGCAAATATGGCCAAGTTGAAAACCTTCATGTGCAACCGTCGACAGGCATTAGGTTGAGATCGTGCGTTTGGAAAGCCAGTGTGCAGGAATTTAACATTTCGCCTCATCATGGTGAACTGCTCCAGCTCATGCAGCAGGAAGTAGGTCCGCTGGGATTATGTTTTCTTCTCCTTTGATTCCCTACAGATTGTTTGTGTCCCCGCGCTAATAGAATTAGCCATGCTTCATTTCCCATGGTCTTCTGTCCCGTCTTGGCCTCGTGATGGATGGAGCCTCACACAGAGGAGTGAGTGCGCTTAGAAGTGTGCCTTGTGTCGGTCGGACAACGGGGCCAGTTACAACCACAGGCTTCCATTTGCTTTGGTCACTTGTGAGGTGACCAAGTGGACAGAAGAGATTCTTATTTATTGAGACTTTAATACAGTTTTTTTTCACAGACACGTGATGAAGAAATCAGTTGTTTTAAATATTTGGCTACTGTGAGAGGAGTGTGTATCTGTGCTGAGACCAGATTTTAGGGCCATATTTGGGGGAAAAAACAACATGCAACTACATTCAACACAAGCGAAAGTTGTTTTTATTAATTAAGTTAAGGTTTTAAGGTTGAAGAGTTCTTCAAATATTTCCATTGGCACACTCCAGAAGAGAGATTTGAGGTCTCCGGAGACTGGCTTAGCTAAGCTCTGAATTTGACCACTACAATTTGTGCATGTCATTTTGAAAAACATAAAATACTGATTGGCGGTTTTAGGAACCACGCGGAGGACTGCATTTGATCTCACACAAAAGTAAGCTATCAAAAGTAAGCTTCTATACTACCCCGATAACATTCCTACACAAATCAGTATGTCAAAGGGACTTTACTTTACTTTGCTGTGTATTAAATCCATTAATAAAATACCATGTCTACTTTACGTCCCGTTCTTTGTTCCTTCAGACCCGGTTGATTTAGAATCGCCATACAAGAGATAAGAGTGTGACTGGAAATCCAAATCAAATGGTTTTATTTGGTAATTAAATATCAAAAAACGTTCCTAAATGTGTTTTAGTCGGCTGAGTAAAAACCTGTGTATATCCGTGTGTGACTATCATATGGTTGCTAATGTTGTTTTGGGCTGTTTGTGGCTCCTAACGGGGGGTTTGTCTCTAATTATCTTGGTTACAGAAGCATGGCCAACAGACTGCAGGCCACGCACTCTTCGCAGGACGTGCATTGACCTGTTTCATGTTCGTCTGCTCACCAGTCCAACACACACACACACACCCTCATAAACACACAGACATAAACACGCACAAATAAAAACGAAAGTGTCGTTACTGAGCAGTGACTCACCTCCCTCAACCTTCTGTTCAGGGTGACGAGAATCCAAAGTTTCAAAAAAGTTTTTTTTTGTAACCTAATTTCAATGTCTCACTTTATTTAACAGCTCATTACTCTTTCTATTTTGAATTAAAGTGGTAGCCCGTAACATTTTCATCGATTTAATGGTCTTTTAAGTTACTATCTATCAAAGAGTGAGTTAAAAGAATGGTGATTGATCACATGACCCACTAATGAAAGTGCTTGTACAGTAGAAGGAAATGTAACACAAACCATCTGTACTTTATCCTTGAAGGACTTATTCAAAATCAGCTCATTTGCATTTCCCCATATGCTGTCTTTCATCACAAAGTGTTTTCTGAGAACTGTGTTACGTTTGACAGAAAAAAACCTTTGGAATCTGGGTGAGAATGACTTCAACTCCCCACAATCTGGGTGTTATTTGGTAAAAATGAAAAAAAAGAATGAAAAAAAAAACAAAAATCGATGAGCTTTAATTACCACAGTTTCTCTGTAATCAAATCATTCTTAACACATGCACAAACATAGTGGTGTGTTTATGCACGTATGTACGTGCACACACGTGCGTGTACAAAAACAGACTGTGTACAGTATCTGATTTGGCCTCTCCTCTGAGCTTTCTCACCACGACCACAATTCATTAGTAATTGACCGCAGCAGCCTCACTCATTAAACATTAACAGGCTGCTGGTGAATAATTGATTAATGATATGAGGCGATCTGCAGCAGCATTCTGACAATAAGAGTGCACGGATGAGAGGAAAGAAAGGCCGAATCAATGGGATGTCAGGCAAAGGTCCCGGCACTCACTCACTCACTCACTCACTCACTCACTCACTCACCCACCACTTTAATTACCTCACTGGTCAAGTGGAGACATTTTTCAGCAAGTGCAAACATACTATATTACACGTAATATTTGAAATGGCCTCTGAAGCCAGAGAACAACTTAATTTGAAACTGGATGTTGAAGAAATATGTTACCACCGTTGTGCTCCTCAGGATTTCTATCATTCTTGGTTTTTCAAGCCAGTGTCAGTTGTTTGATGCTGTATCTCATTTTAGACAGTGCGCTAACCCAATTTCTTTTAGCAAACACGGTGCAGTTTGTCAATCCCATCTGGTACTCACAGGTGTCTTTGTGATTATTTCCTTCCGAATATTGCAGTTCTTTTTTGCAGCATTTTTTTTTTTTTTGTCTGTGTGGTTTTTTTTGTCGAGAATTCGTGGTTGGGTTGAAATATTGTGGGGGGGAAAGAGTTTCTCTGCTCCCTATCGCCAGGAGAATATCATTCGTCAGTTCCATCTGAAAGGAGCTTAGTATGGCGGTGTAGTGGTTTGCACTGTGGACTCATAGTCTGCATGTCCTCCCCGTGTCAGCGTGGGTTTCCACGGGAACAGCCACAGTCCAAAGACATGCAGGTTCATTCATTGATGACTCAAATTTGCCTATAGGTGTGAATATGAGCATTGATGCTTGTCTGTGTCTATGTGAGATGTGACTTTGACCTATCCAGGGTGTCCTGTCCTAAGGATAGCTGGGATCGGCTCCCCGTGACCCCGTACAGATAATGTATGGAATTCCATCTAAAACTGTTACAAATTGAAAAAAAACTATGGTTAAGTTTGGTTAGATTTAAGCCCAAAAATGACTTAGTTAGAGTTGGGTTACTTTATTTTAGGGTACAAGCGTGCTCATGGTTAAAATATAACAACGCTGCTTGTTGGCAGGAAACCGGAAGCGGATAGTGGTTTCTCATGTTCAAGTTCACTGTTTTGTTGACCCATCTGACCCAATATGCATCCTATATGCTCATCAACACATTGTTGTCTTTAAGCACACCACGTCTGCTATCTATCACAGTGTCTCTTCGGAGCTTTCTGCATGTCCAATCTGTGCTTAGTATCAAATTAGTCAATTCTAATAATGTTAAATTGATTGTTTTGGCCCGAAAAAAAAGCCTTCAAGCATCTTCAGTAATGAGAATTTTCTCAATGAAAGTGGATAGACAGTTTCATTAAAGTTGTGTCATTAAGCTGATTGGACATTTAAAAGAGACAAGGCTAGTTTAAAGTGTGAGAATATAATAATTAAGTTTTAACTTTACTGACAATGGTTTAAAAGACCTAGCACTGGGGAAAAAAATGACTAAAATGAAATGAATCAGGAATAGCTCTTCAGCCGTGAGGCTTATATTCATATTTCTGGTCTCCTTTGAAGGGTAAAAAACGAATGTATGAACCCATTGTGAGTAAACCTATTTCTATTACCATTCCAGAGTACACGGAGATGCAGTGAAGGAAAAAATAAGATTTTTATCCTTGCCAAGTATATATATATATATATATATATATATTAGGGCTGTCAAAAGATTACAAATTTTAATCTGAGTAATCACAGGGTAGCTTTGGATTAATCACGATTATTTACCATTTCTAAATATACACGGAACATTTCCATTTTCTCTGTTATGTCTTTTGTTGTGGGAATGGAAGGATAATGACAGAAGGCGTATATGCACCAGACTTTGAAGCCTCGACAAATAGGGATGCAGTGATACCACTTGATTCAGAGCGAGTACAAATACTTAAATTTCAGTACTTGCCGATACAGAGTACTGATATGAGTACTTAAAGGCAGAGTAGGTCATTTGGAAAAACCACAGAGACTTTGAGCTGGACTGCCTGTCTACCTGTGCAACCTGATTGGGCTGCAGGTACCGCCTCATACTATCAGTAGTATCAAGGACACTAGCTGTACACAAAACAACAGAAAAATCAGTCAGGAAAGATAAGCAGAGAGCAATTGCCTGTGGCCAGCAACGGTTCCCTTTTTGGGGGTTGTCTTGATTTTGCCTCTCCATTGCACCTGTTCTCACTATATTAAGATAGCGGCTAAATAGGCTGAATAAATATAGACTCATTGGTGGTTTTGTGCATGAAGTATAATTAATCTGCAGTTTTTTACGTTATTTAATGTTCCATTATCAACTCATATTATAAAAATGAGGAATTTTACGAGCCAAAAACAGACAGCATGATAGAGATATTGTAGCCACTATCCTGACCAGCAGTCGCCACTGGGCTGGGTCCAAGAGGAGATTGTGTTTTTGACATGCTCAATGAGTAATGTCCAGGCAACATTCACTGTTGGGTGATGTTGCCTTTTAATAAAGACATTCACTTCACAGCGAATTTACTTGTATGCAAACAGACCTTGTTGATGATATGATGATTGGCTTTCTGGTTTGGCTTCCCCCGAGCACTCAAGTGAAGCAATCGCCCCATGATTACATGCTCTGTTCCTCCTGTGCCCAATATGCATATTTCTAACCACCCATAGTGAACTTAACCCATGCAATTAATATTAAGACATAAATACCGACATCATTTATGACTCCAACAGAGATACAAAGTCAGATTTATTCAAGAACATATTATCAATTCAGCATGAGTGGGGTTCAAGCCTTCCTATGTGCATGGTTTCTGGTCACACTGATTTTTAATGGCGACGAAAATTATTGTTTAACTGAGCTTGATAGTCATAGAATAATACATTTACGAGGTCAGTGCACTGCTGACCTGCTTTCGATGATGTATTGATAAGGTCCAGGTAACATTTTCTTTTGGCTTACTCTAAAACAACTGGTTACATTGGGCGTATCAAAGGAAATACCTCAACATATGTATCAATGTTTTTTTCTCTCTCAAGGCCATGGTTGCTAAATGTTGGGGTATTTTCCAAGATCCCAAATTATTTGAGATAAACCCAAAACAAAATGTTGACATAATGTCAAAATCAAAACTGGCTGGATGCGAGCGTGCAAAATATGTTTCCAGAAATGTATTTTTTCATAGGTGGCTCTGATCAGTAGAGACTGACACAGATGGATGGTGCAAAAATAGTTAATTTAGCACAGAGCAGGTTGAGAAGTTGGGGGCTTGCTGGCACGAGGCAGGTTTTACCAGGAGCTCCACGAGGAACAACAAACACGGGAAAAACACAGGAGCTGGCAGTGTGGCGAGGCACACCGGGGAACAAGGGCGAGGGCAGGACAAATACTGGTGAGTCACCAAAGGCCAAAGAACACACGAGGAGTTGAGGTTACACACTACTGATCAAAACGTAACTATCTGGCAGAGTGGTGAAGTGAAGACCAGGCTTTTATTGAGTGGGTTGATGAGGCGAGTAAAAGCAGGTGTACCTCGTCAGCTGCAGCAGGAGAAGGCAGCCATGCCCCCTGCCACAAATGCTCTCTGGGAAGAAGAAAAGGGAGGGGAACAGAGAAAAAACAAAAACCCAACATAAACCCAATCCTAACAGTTCACTTATTAAATCAACTGCAGTAGATATGAGATGGGTCAGGGTTAGGCTTCGAAATGTGTCAGGAATATGTGAATGTGCCCAATATTCGATGTTGGGCTTCAGTAGGGAGCAGATGGGCACTACCCTGGAATCAAGGAAAGTTACACAAACTTTGAAATCTCTATCAATATTAAAGGGTGTCAAGTCAATTTGACCCTCCATGTGGTCACCTGAGGGGGCTGTGATAGTTCTGTATTGGTGAGACTTGAAGGAGAGAGCGGGAAGGGGGGATGGGCCGAGTTTTAACTTCATATCATGCAAGGTGCAAGGCCTAGTGGGAACTTGAGCCTTAAAGGCTGAGTAGGTAATTTGGAAAAACCACAGAGACTTTGACTTTGAACGTGTTGCCGAACCAATAAAGTCCTGCCCCCTTCATTCAGACCTCTACAAGGTACAAAGCCACTCCCCCAGAACGCCCCAAGGAGTGCTTGAGATTGGCAGATCTCGACAACCTGAGTATTGTATGCCTCTTTTTGGCCGAGCTCAACTTCACTAAGTGCAATTCTGAGAATTGCCATCACAAGGGTTATACTCAAATGGCAATAATGAATAACTTTTTGCATATGAGCACAAACAGTTGAAGGAGTTAACGAGTGGCGGGCAGCGTGTTGGATCTAACAGTGGCGATATAACACATGAGCAGCAACAACAAACCCGATGTAATCTAAATCACATTTAACGAGACCAAATGACGACAAAACAGCTCAATGGTTATAAAACCTTCATTAACAGAGACGACAAAATTGCGGAACTTAATTGGCATTAAACAGTGACTTGGCGGTCCGTTAAACATTACAATAAAATTACAGGAATACACGGTTAAACACAGTAGCATACCTGTCTCTGCCTAGACGACCTCTTCACGTTTCATGTTGACACTCAACTGTTATTCAAGGTCCCGTTTAGGTGAAATAAGCAGAAATGGTGTGGGAGGTTCTTTACTTGAGCTGACACTCAGTGACCCCTTTCAACAAAATGGATGATGCTACATCCTCCTAGGAATAAGTTCAACTGGAAGAACATGCGATCTTCCCTTACAGGAAATTGCAGATGGAGCGGGTCGGGCAAGACACAAGGGCACAGAGAGAAGTTACCAAAGTACCAGAAGTGACAGAGACATTCAAAAGTTTGCTTAAAAAAGAATAAATACGACAGAAAAACAACAGAAAGTTAGTCTGTATGTTATTTACATTTTTAATCCAATAACTCAAGAAACGGTTAGCGAGCATCGCTGTCAGAGAACGAGCTCTGCATTAGCACAAGTAAGACGATAAAATGATGAAATACCCCAAAAATGACATTTTTTATTATACATCGTGAACAACTGCAGGTTATTTGTATTTCATACACGGACTGTTGATGTCAGTGATTCCTTGCAGCCACCAGGTGGCCATGAACAGCCAGAGCTCCCACCAATGCAAGTCAGTCAAACTTGACTATAGATGGCTGCCGACTCCTCCCCCAGGCTCCTTACTGTGAACAGGTAAAAGCCTAAAACCTGCTGTGTTGTGGGATGCACTACTAACAGGGTAAAGAAACTACAACTAAGTTTTTATAAGCTGTCGAACTGAACATTTTTCTTTTAAGTTTGCAAATATTAGGTAAAGTTAAGCTACAGCATTTTGACAGTGTAAAAATGGTCTCATTGTAAAAAGTGGATGAATCAGAATGACACTCAAGGACTGAAAATGAAGATGAGAGTAATTTAGCAGCAAAAAATAAGATCTGGATGTCTCGTTACTGGAGTAAAGATAAGGACTCCCCAGGACTTGGCAGGGACCAGTCACAGAGGTATTTGATGATGAATAGGGGCCACGCTCACCCCTTTAAAATCAACTCATGGTTTGGGTATACTATGTGCCTGTTTGTGTCTGTTTGTATGCCTGTGCTCATGCAAGTGTGGCTTGTTTGTCTCGGCTACCGACTCTCAGAGCAGTTAAGCAGGCAGAATAGTTCATTAACACACGTTTAATATTTAATATGGGATTTGATAAAAGATGATGTTTCATTAATGAGGTGATCCATCCCTGGATATTAAGAGTCATTCAAACCCGTGCAGCACTCTGATACTTAAACTTCTATGCCTAACCCTTTTCATGCTTTGGTTTATTCAGAGATGCAGCATGTTGTTTCGACTTTACCACGTATTTTTAGCTCATCTCTTAATCAGTATTATCTAGCGTGAGATTCTGTTATCTGTTTGTGCATGTATGCTTTAAATAGCACATCAACCATTTCATCCCTGTCCATTAATCTCCCATTTGGTTAATTATCACAGTTGCTAATTACAAACCTCTCAACAGAAGCAGACCTCCTCTGCCTGTTTTTCCCCCCGATTCTTCCTCTCCGTCGCTTCTCCCTTCTTCTCTCTTTTGTCCTTCGCAACATGGCGACAAGACAGTTGCACATACAACTTTAAATAAACAGGAAGTTTAGTTATGACAAATTGATTAAAAATGTCTGGGAACACGTCCAAAACTCAGTAGGTCTTCTATCCTCAGCAGGCAGTGATGTTGGATGAATATATAGCGCCCCCCCCTTTTTAACTGGATACCTCAGTTGGTGCTGGCTATGTATCCGCGGCTGTCATGCTGCTATTTCTGCCCATGCCAGACGCTCCAGGATGGCTGCTCTGAGAGGGGTGCTTTGAAGAGTTGTCCAGGTGAGAGCTTGGCTGTGGCGGAGCTTTTTGTGCTCTTTCACAACACGGAGTACCCTTCAGGGACTCAAATTGCCCTGCAGTGTTGTGGATAATACTCAAATCCACACTAAAACCACACGCACACACGCAGGCACATACACAAGAACTCAATCTGGAGCTTTCTACGCATGGCCACTGTTACACTTATTCAGGTACACACATGTGCTCACGCAATTCCTTCCCATATTAAAATAGCAAGTTGGATTAAACAAAAAAAGGCAGAAGACAATTGCTCTGGCATGAAACCTTCCCTTGGTACCATTTCAAACACGGTGGAGAAAAAAAACACAACATAAGTGCTTTAATGGTTTATTTTTCTCTCTGGACTTGAGCTCTTTTCTCAGTCCACCTCTTTTTGTTTCCTCTTCCCATCCTCCCTTAATTTCACCTCCCCGCTTCTAAACAGCACAAAAAGCCATAGCCAGACTACAGATGAGACCATATGCGCCTGTGCGTCTGTACGTGTAATTACGTGTGTCTAATTAAGTGTGCCGTTCTGTTCGGCAGTACTGTGGCGATCCAACGTGGTGTGGAGGAAAGTGAACTCGTGACTACACGGGTCCTCGGAGGTGCTCACAAAATGCATTTAATGTTGATTCCAAGAGCAATGCTCTGTTCTCTCTTTCTCAAAAGGGAACGCTGTGTTTTTTGTCGCCTCCGGTGCCTTCTGAGTTCAGGCACTATAGGTAGGATCCAACTGGGCCCATGTTTGCCTCCGTTTAGACGAGCTCAGAGTCGATAAAGTCCCTGTGAGGTCATAGGAAGTATTGGGTCTCCACAACACAACCCAAGCTGTTTTCAGACAGAATACAATAACGCCACCCTATGTGCTATAAAATCCTTTATTTTCTATTGTTTGTGTGTTATGAAAAAGCCTTATTGGTTATGGGGGAGAAGGATGTTATAATAAACCCTTATTGGTTTATTTTGATACATGTATTTTAGAGGTTGAGGTCTGACTTATTGGCAACTATATGGACCTCACAGCTTCTTTAAAGCAATTTGATGCTACGCTGACGTCCCCACATCCAGCCAGCTGGTCGAGAGTGATCCGAGATTTTAGTCAAATCAAGTGTGTTCTGAAGACAGTCATTTATGCATCCTATAAAAGCCACACATGTGATATTACACATCCACTTTCAAAAACTCAACATATACAAATGCAAACAAAACCTTTCAAATGCAGCGAGTGCTTGCATTCACAGCCTGTATGTACACACAAACGCACACACACACACACACACACACACACACACACACACACACACACACACACACACCAGCAGATCCCTACCAAGAGTGAACCAAAGTTATGTGGGTAATAAATCATTTCCTGCTCACATAATCTTACAGATGACAAACTACATATAGCTCAGAATGTGTTTTATTCATGAAAGTGTGTGTGTGTGTGTGCCATATGTTTTTTTTTTTTTTTTTTTTAATTTCCGGTGCGCGTGTGTGTGAGGTGAAGGGGGTATGTGTGAACTGCGTCATTGAGCCTTGGGGGTACAATTTCAAATCGCAGCCTTAAGGTGGCCTCCCCACTGATCCAGTTAAACAAGCCACTTACTGCGCTGCACCAGGTGAGCCAGTGAATAGATGCTATCATGATGCATTGGCTGCCAGGCATTGATATTGGGCCGAAATGTTGAATAGATTGTTCAGTTTGGTCCAATGACCTCAACAACCACTGTTACAGCTTTTATCACTTCTAAGATTCAACATTTCTCAGTTTGTTTGGAAAATGTCCTCGGTGTTTATGTCTCAGTGCACACAACATTTGTTGTTATTTGATGCTAGGAGATATGGTTTATGTTGTTCGCATCTGAGGTTCTCTTGCAACGAGCAAAGCTCACAAAATGTTTAAAGGTACATAGGAACGTGAAATGGCCAGCAAACAAAATTCTTTCCATGCAAACGTTACTTTTATCGATTTTTAAAATCCAACATTCACATATTTATAACAATATCAATATCAATTCTTCAAAAGAAAATAATAAATCTCATGTAGTAGTATTTTTTTGTGGTTTACATATGCATGTGCTTCATCATTTGTCCTCTTCGTCCACATTCTGCCATCAAATGGATGATTTGTGGTTCGAGCCGGGCTGGGGCATGAATCTGCGTTTATAGCAGCAGATCTGAAGTCAGTTTCATGTCTAAATTAGAGCACTCTGTAGCAACACATTGTAAATGAGTCTTAATGAGTTTCCTCGCCTTTATTTTCTGCACTGTTAGACAGCCCTATGGCAGCAGTGAGACGTCAGCTATTCCTGCTGGGGCTAATATCCCCCAACCACCATGATGACACTGCCACCAGTCATTCACATGCACACAGGTAATTGCATGTGAATATATATATATAAACGCAATAATTTTACCCCAACAGTGTGAATACCGGGCCTTGATAATACACAGTATGTGACGGCACATATGTGTTCCATTTGAGACACACATTTGTGTCACTTTTCGACACAAGCAGTGTGAAAGTGGAACATCCTTTAACATTTTGTGCATGCGGCAGTAATCATCTCCATGACTCATCTGAATACTAAATCTCCCTCTTTTAGACTTCCACGCAAAGCACCCCCAAATCCTAACGCATGCTGCTAAATGCGAAAGCAAAACAAAACAAAAAAAAAAGCTCATGCTTGCTTTTTTGCATTTTTATCAAAACCGCTGGCAGCATCTGCCGTGAAGACTTAGGGATCTGTTAGACGAGTATGTGGAGCAGCATACATTAATCATTACGCTGTTGAGTGACAGATACTCATATCAGCATTTACATAAACAATTGGAACAGGGTATGAATCTGAATGATGTACCATCAAGTATGGATGATATCAGGAATGAATTGTACCGCAAACAGTGGCGAGCGTGAGCTTGTAGGTGACAGGCGATCCAACAGGCGGTGTAACCCAGAATAAGCTTGATAACGGAACACAGCAGTCACCTTGTCTTCTGCGGGTCAATCCGACAACTCTAATTGCTTGTGTCTGAGGATGTTCCTCTTCTGAGGGTTTTGTGCATCGCGTGAGTGTAAAGAAAAGCGGGGGTTTCTCCCGTCTATGGATTTAGCGTGTCTGAATTCAAAGGCCAAGAGCTGATCTATGAATAGAGTGCTATTGTAAAGTGTTGGAGGGATGAGTGCCAATCTAATAAGGCTGCTAAGTATATGATGAATAGAGCATCACAACAGCTATATACACTGTAATCTGGGAGTGTTGCGTCACCTCTTACAGCTAATCTTCTTATGGGGGGAAAAAAACAAGCAACGACGATGTTCCTTAACTGGGCAAAGAGGAAACATACTGAGGATCTGAGTTTTCTAGTCTTTCTCTTAAGTTGTCTGTCTTTGACTGTTTTTTTTCTCTTTGTCCATTTGTCTTTTCCTAGTTTGCACACACTCTTGCTGCAAGTCCTTTTCTGACTTTTATTTAATTTTTTAGCCCATACTAGCGGCATGGCTCGAGGGATGGCAATTTCTGGTCATTTCTTTGTTCCGGACTGAAATATCTCAACAACTTTTTATCCCAACTGTACCCCTTTTCTGCTAATTAGCAAATGTTAGCATGGATGCCAAAATAAGAACTAACATTTTGTAGCTGTAAATGCGATTCAGCGGGTACGATTTAGCTCAAATTCTCATTGTGTTTACGTACAGACTCTTTGTGTTGTTTAAACAATGCAGGTGGAGGAGGGTGACGTATTGCACGTATTGCCAATCAATAGGTCGTAAGAAGCTGTTATCAGCTATCTGTTTTTGTAACATTCAGTAGTAAATCCCACAGGAGAATGTTCACTATCATGGTCTAACACACTGAGTTTGTCATTGTGCTGTCAGGCCACCCGTTGTGTGTGTGTGTGCATGCATGTGTGTGTGTGTGCTTCTCATAGCTGGAGGGGAAACAGGCAAACTGACGTTCAAGAGCAGGCTGGATAGAATACACATGGAGCATCAATATTTGTCAGTGCAGAGGCAAAGATTAGGCTTGCAAGTCGTGTAGCACTGATGCTTCTTAAAATATCAGAAAAAAGGGTATCAATTCATAAAGCTCCTTCCATCCTTCTCTTTCTCTGAAGTTCTACGTTTTTAAGGCTGTATTGTTAGGCTGACGAGAATTTTAATATCTACGAAGGTATCTATCTATCTATCTATCTATCTATCTATCTATCTATCTATCTATCTATCTATCTATCTATCTATCTATCTATCCATCCATCCATCCATCCATCCATCCATCCATCCACAAGGTGTTGCTTTTTCTATGTTTATATATAAATCATAGAAAATCACCTTGTCTTTGCCTCCCCCTTCCACAGCTCTCCTTCCCTCCTGCTTGTGCCCTGGCTCTGGTTGTTCACACCCACCTTTTCCCTCCTCCTCGCTGGGTACAGGGAAGGCTAGTAGAACAGTCTCGTCTTTGAGACGTGAGGAGTTTGATCTTCAGAAAGTGGAATCTAGATAGCATGTCTTGCTGTGCTTCAGGGATGTGTATGTGTGTGTGTGCACGTGAGTGTGCATGTGCACCCACATGTGTCGACGTTATATTCCAGAGGAAGATAAAAGCCCTCACCCCAACAATGCACGGTTTTGCTAAGTAAAGCAACAGGAATAGTTCCCACTTTCAGTTGCAGCTTTGCCCTAATACTTAAAATACAGTCATGAATTATATTTTAACATGTAATTATATACACATCTATGGATATCTACCTGCCCTTGCTGTGTTGCTGTGTTTTTAGACTGAAAACAGAAAATGCACCAGCCAGCAGGCATGAAATCCAATGATAGCAATGAATGGATGGATGGATGGATGGATGATTGATGGATGGATGGAGAGATGGATGGGTGGATGGATGGAGAGATGGATGGAGGGATGGATGTATGGAGAGATGGATGGATGGATGGAGAGATGGATGGAGGGATAAGTGAATGGGTGAATGGATGGGTGGATGAATGATGGATGGATGGATGGATGGAGAGATGGATGGATGGATGGATGGAGAGATGGATGGGTGGATGGATGGAGAGATGGATGGAGGGATGGATGTATGGAGAGATGGATGGATGGAGAGATGGATGGAGGGATAAGTGAATGGGTGAATGGATGGGTGGATGAATGGATGGATAGATAGATGGATGGATTGAGGGATGGGTGGATGGATTGATGGATAGATAGATGGATGGATGGATAGGTGGATGGATTGAGGGATGGGTGGATGGATGGATGGATGGGTGAATGGATGCATACATGAATGGATTACAGATGGATGATTGATTGATGATGGATATATGCATATGGGAGGATGGATTGATGGGTAGATGGATGGATGGATTGATGGGTAGATGATAAATGATGATTTACACCTAAAATAATGTTTTGTAAAGAAATAGAGCATCTCAGTGTAAACTTGCAAATGAGCATGCACACCAAATTGATTGTGAAGGATTTGTACAAGACTTGCTTCTGAAAGAGGACCTTTCATGTTGTGCTCCTATTGATGAGCAGGGAAAGTTAATAAATCAAATAATACAAGTGTCCCACAAACATCTCTGTGCTTCTATTCTGTGGATAACATGATAAATCAAAGCCAGTGTTTGGCCTTGATTTTTGTCTTTTGTAAAAAAAAAATATAATAATAATTTATTTTTGCTGTCCACAATATATCTCTCTCAGCCCATTCCTCTCCGTGGCTACACTGCAGGAATGTCAAGGCTTCACTGGAATGTGTGCACATCCATTTGTGTATTTCTTGTATCTGTGCAGCGTGTTTAGAAGCTGAAGATTTGCTGTAAAATAATATTTCCAGGGGACCTCGACCTGACCGTTTGACCACCACTAACCATTTCATCCTGTCAAACACATGCGGACATCTTTCTTAAAGCCGTCCACCCACGTTCTGGAAGCGATTAGATGAACAATGTGTTTCCTGCCTCAATGGAGGACACAATTCCAAACAGGTGTAGCTGTTTCTCGGGGGCTTGTACGTGTCTATTGCACATCTGCGTGTATTTTTGTATTTTTTGGTTGCATTGTTGCGTTTGTGCCTGTTCAGGGAACAGGTGATATGTGTTTGAAATGCACGAGCACAGAGCCAAGTGTTGCATACTGCTGGATGGCACTGTTGCCAGATGAAACAGCGAGTGAGCGAGAGAGAGAGAAAGAGAGTGAGAGCGCTGAGAGACAGAGCTGAACTTAAGTAACCCTCCTACAGCGTCTCGCACTTTGAATTTAGCAAGAATTTAACTGAAGAGTTTAACTTTCCTGATTGTCGCTTGCCTGAACACTCGAGCTGTGTCAAGGTAGAATAAGTTCTGAGGTTTTTAACTCTGCGGTTCCAGATAAACAACACTGTCAGCGCCAAGCCAAAACATTATGCTTATAGAGCAATTCCACTGCGGTGTCCGAACAAGATATACATTTCTGAGTGTGCACGAATGCATAAATGCCTGAAACGGCGTTAGTAGACTCATTTTTCTTTCCAAGTGTGATGATGCAGTGAAAAAAAGTGCATCTAACCAGTCATGTTTTAGGCTGCATTCAAAATATTAATTCTTCATTAAGACAAAAATATGTACAGAATCCTGTTTCCAGCTGTAGGTGAATGTCAACAGTGTTTCATGCGTTCAGTTTCAGAGGCATGTTCATGCATTATATTTGAGTTTGGGTGAGAGGGAGACACTCTCAGATTCAATGGATTTACTTTCCCCACGGCGGCATGCACTTTTATGCACAGTGGGGCTCTTTTAGCATAACCTTGATCCGTGATTGAGGGCTGACTTCAATCCACTGTCGGAGCTAAAGGTGTTGCACAAGCACTTTCTTTATCTAATTTGATCACATATTCTTCTCATCCTGGTGGGGGTTTATAACCCTACTTGAATTTTAAAAAGCAAGCCGTATTAACGCGGGACTAATGAGTCAATTCATTTGTAATAGATGTGGAAATTGCCAGTGATTTTGCTTCCATTTAAATCCATCAATTCATTCATTAAAACAGTCAAAGTTCCAACACAAATGCGATTATTATCTTGCCCTATACACCTTAATTAATCTCATTGGTTGAAAGATATTATTTTTTAACATTGCACTGATACTATGCTACGCTAATATGAATAAGTTAGCTATAATTATATATATATATATATATATATATATATATATATATATATATATATATATATATATATCAGTGGCGAGCGGTGACCGTTTACTGTGGTCATGCTGAAGTGTCAATACCATGCGCGCCCGTGGGGGGGCATTATATTTTTTAATAAAAAATATAATATGGTTAGTGGAAACAGCTTGTAGTGATCACGTTGGTCCAGAGTACATTTGATCACTATAAGCGGTTGATTACTAAAACCGAATTGTTATTACAGTATTTCACTTGTTTTTTTTATGGAGAACATCATCTAAATGCCAGTTGTATAGTTTTTCAATGTGAAAAATGTAACGAAGCGGTCGTCAGCGCGATCCTCTCGTCAGCTCCAAACTCACCCGTCTGCACCTCAATCACAGACCACAGCTGGTTTTCCGCACAGCATTTACAGTAACTCACTGACACGTCTCAGATCAGTAGGCGCTGCTGCCGGTGTGTTTTTAAAACGAACTAGGCTAGTAGCGCCGCAGATTTCTCATTCCCCACCTTGTTTGACTGAGAGTGTTTCGAGATGGTTTTCATGAATGAACAGGCAATATGTCGCTGTCAGACCGGATCGTTTGACGGGAGGGGGGTCGGCTAGCTAGCCATTTATGTTTCTCATACGTGCTAGCTTGAAAGTGACGGACGGAATTCTTTGCAGTCTTTGTGATATTTACTTCAGGAGTAGGCCGTCCACTTGAAATTATAGCTTTCTTTTCCTCAAAAGGTCTCCGCGAAAACGGCACTGAACGCAAAGCCTGAATATAATTAATATTTTCAGCCATTTTGACCAGGCTACACAATGAATGAACCACTGACAGTTTCCCGCTGAACAATTCAAACAAGTCATTTTTGCGCATGCGCGTTGGCAGATAAGCTGCTTCACTGACAGCTTTTTTGCCATTCAAAATGCTCATCTACAGTAAACATGGCCTTTAGCAGTAACTGTACTAGTCGGTGTCACAGTGCGCATGCGCGAAACAAGCTGTCAGCTTTCCAGCTTTTCGCAAGCAAAACGGGACAGATTAGGCACGGATTTAAGACCAAAACAGTAAAACTAAGGTATTGTATAATTGAACACACTGCCAGATTAATATTTTCAATTATTTTTATTGAAGGGCTTGGGCATGCACTGCATTTATAGCTTATTATGACCGCTCGCCCATGATATATATATATATATGTATATATATAGATTGTGTTAACCAGTGAGCTTTAGAGGTGCTGGTAACTCATTTTCACTCCAACTGCTCCGATTTGTTTCCAACTTTTGTGCTAAGCTAAGCTAATCACCAACTGGAGGTAACTGTATTTACCATAAATATGTTTTCACGGTTCGCCTCTTTCCAGCTGCCTTTCTCCCTCCTTTCCTCTTGTTCTCCTGTTTCCCCTTCCCATGTTGTCCTCATGTTGTATGTCTGTCTTTGTGTGTCTTTGTGTGTGTGTGTGTGTGTCCTCCCTCTGCTGAGCTGGTGAGTTGCTGGACTCGTCCTCGTTTCTCCATTCCACACACCTGGTGGATTTGGCGCAGCTGTTCCTCATCTCACTAATCACCTGCCACAGTATAACGACGCTGGTCATTCTGCTCACCGATGCCAGATCACTCAGGCCATTTCCACTCGGACCAAAACGATCTTTTTTCCCCCGGTTTTCCTTGGCGTCGTGTCTGCGTCCTAATGAATCCATTGTAAACGACTCAGCACGCTGTAGTAACGCTGTAGTACATATTCCAGGCTTATGGCGCTCTTGTAAAGCTTGTAGCTGTATTCAAACAGACAGTAGAAGAAGAAACTGAACGCAACAAGAACAACACGAAGACGGCGGGTGAAAGGTCGAAACCTGAATCGTTTGTGTGGACCGATAATGTGGAGATAATGTGTAGGGGGTCGAGGGGTGGGGCGATGACATCGTCGTATGCATATTTGCTGCAGACACGAACACGAACATGCAAGGGCGCCGTTTTTGGACTTTTTCACCCTGGGACCTGGTCTCAGAAAAGTGCATTTACAGGCACCAAAAACTCCGGATCCATTTGGACGGTCAGCCCAAACATCCAAGACTTCTGTGTTTACACACAAAAAAGCGTAAAACCCTCAGTCAGCCCAAGTAGCGAACAGACTTGTTTGAGGTCCGGATACACCTTTTTGGTTGCCTTACTCTACGCTCGTCCTAGAACCTGCACCAGATCATTGAGTCCTGTTCTCGCTCCTGCTCCACTCCTGCCTGAACCCAGCCTGCCTGGTTTACAGGCCGCCTGACTCACAGCCATCCTTACGCCATCACCTGCCTGGTGTCTCAATAAACTGTTTCGAACTGCCTCAAGTTTGTTTACAGTAATTTGTTACACGTATGTGATTTTTCATTGTTGACCAAACATGGCAAATTCAAAAAATATTCTCATCTTACACTTAAAAGTGCCCAAAAGCTATAAGCTTAATACTTCAGAAAATGTCAAACTATTCCTTTAGGTGTAATATAGCACATCTTGTGAGGTGTCTCAATGTCAAAGATGGTAGAAGGATTTAGTGTACAGGATTAAACGCTACTTCTCCCTTGAATTATTATCATTAATCAATATTATAATTATATATCGTGTCTTATATTAAATTGTAGTGTGTTGGATACTATATGGGCAGCAAATGGAAGATGCCTCTTTCAATATACTGGTCTCATCCTTGCCCACTGTGTCCTGCAAAATCCTGATTTACGCACACACACACTTTGAAACTGCTGCTGCAAGGTAGCCATGTAGCTATACACATGGACACACACACACACACACACACGCACACACACACTTTGAAACTGCTGCACACACACCATGAGAGAGGGAGAGAGAGCCCGTTTTTACACAGTAATAGAGTTACTTTATGAGCTTCTCTCGCCTCTGGTTTTTGTACAGTAGTTCCCTTCCATTGGGACGCTAACAGGCGGATGGCTACAGTGGTGAAGATGAGGTGGATGAATAAAATCCACCGGTTTATCACTCTCAGCATGTGGTCCTGTTTATAGGCAGCCTGTGAGGGAATTCAAATCGACTCGGCTCCGGCTCTGGCTGTCTATTGTTAGACCCGAAGAGATTGGGTGCCTTTTCTTTTCCCTCCTTCATACTCCTTGCTACATTTCCATACTTCCCCCTTCCTTCCTCTCTGCTCATGAAAGGCTGTAAGAATATACAGCTTAAAAAATATGAAGTTGCTTGAGTGCACTTGTTTTGGCCAGAGAACTTCCTCAAATGTGTTAATGTAAAGATAATAGTATTTGAAAGAATATTCAAGAGACCCTTATGATTTTGAGAAGAATTTGAAATGCACATATTCAGCTGTTAGCTGATGGGCACCGTTAGCTCTGTAAGCATATGTGCCATACTGTGTACTGTTAGCACTGTTAGCAATGAGCCGCTGACGCTAATATTCCCTCTCCTTTTAGCCCTGAAAACAGCTGTGGCTGAAAATGACGCCAAGGAGAGAATCCAAATTAAATGACAGGCCTTAAAAAACCAAAACAACAAGCTGAAAGGTGTAAAAAGCTTAGATGAACAGAATCAGGTGATTATTGACCTTTCAAATAACAAATAGTAATTTCATCTATCAGTAATATCAACAAATCGATTAAAGCACCCTGAAGGATTCACACCTCAAAGTGACTAAGGGATAAAATCTTGATTTATCTCGTTTTTTGTTATCTCTTCTCTCCATTCCTCTGCTGACCGGAGGACGCTAAGGGAACTGTTGAAATTCTCCCCGTGGTGGAGGAACAAGGTGACCGGTGGTCAGACGAAGGTAAGGTGGCTGTCACATCATTCACCACTGAGGAAGAAGAGGGATGAATGCTCTGGTCACATTTTAGGAAACACCACTGCATCACACACAATACGGGGCTAGAATATGGATTAAGAATCTGTCCTGATAATTTAGACAGGTCGTTGCAAACTTCTTAAAAGTCTTTTTCCCAACTCTAATGGATTCTAATATAAAGAGCATAACACAAGAGCTGTCCAGTTTTGTCAGAAATGGGGAAAAGTCTGAAACAGTCAGGCAATGACGTCATCAGTAAGTGACAAAGATGACTCGAGTCCTAATAGGGAACGATACTGTATGGCCTGCTTCACATTAAGAATTTAGCCCTGAATATCTATTAATCTGCACGATAGACTCCACAAGTCAAATATTTATTAGCTCTGATTAGGAAATTCATATTTTAGATAAGACTGTGTCTCATTCCTCTCAGCTCATAAATATTCACATCATTTCTGATGATAACCTCAGAAGATTTCAGACAAGACAGCTTCTCTGTCAAAGATTCTGCTGTCCAGACGTGTAACGTATCTTAAAAAGTTTCTTTGAACTTTGTTTCATTGAGCTTTGAAGATTCGCTGGATGATTATGTCAGACACTTGTTTGCATTTGAGTCAAACTACAAACCTGGCTGGGTTCCGCCTTTTATTGTTCAACGCTTGATAAATGCCTGTATGTATGTATTTTTTTCTGTGTGTGTGTGTGTGTATGTGTGGTAAAATGTGAGCAATGCAGATGAGTAGGCCTGGGAATTCTCTCGGGCACCGATAAAATCTACAGGAGCAGCATGAAAAGAGAGCAGAGATAGAGGATGGTGTTTGCCAATTTTGCCCGAGATCTGATTGGATTGACTGAAACTGGTCTGCGTGTGGTCACATTGTGTGAGTGTGTGTGTGTGTGATTATGTGTGTGATTATGTGTGTACCCTCATTGGCAAAGTGGTGTCTTTACAAGTTGAAGAGACCACCTATTGGACTATACGGGTCATGGGAACCTGCTCTCTCAGGGTCTCCATTGGCCATCTCATCACACACCCCCACTACTCACTCTCTCTCTCACACACATACACACACACACACACACACACACACACCAGAGGTTGTAGTGTGACGGGGTGCTTCTCCCAATTGCTCTTGAGCAGATTAGCACCACTTGTTTTTGCCAACTGGTTTACAGCTAAACATGCTTTAACCTGTATTCAGGTCCTCGGGGGCCACTGACTGGTCCCACACTTTGAGCCTCATAGGTGTCTATAATACATGTCTTTCCAAAACAGAGTAAGACAGCCTCATATGAAAACACCAGAACCTGGAAAACCAAAATACACTCTGAATAGGAAATACGCAAAATATGGAAGGAAGCAAATCCTTTCCTGTGACATAATGCAGATTAAACTCGTAACATTTCAATCAGGACTGAACTCGCACTCCTTTGAAAGACCCTCTGCTCAGTGGAAACACATGAGTAAGGAAAGGCGGATTTGACAACAAAAATGATTATCCTTCTTAAATCAGGCGACAATATGATGCATTGCTTCAATTAAGCTCATTTTGGGGGGTCAGATGATTTGCAACCCATTAAGCAATATGCAAATGGGTGTTTATTTGAGGAGGTTGGGGAAAGATGGAGGCAGAATGAGACAGAGAGGAGGGGGATGGAAGGAGAGGGAGGAAAAGGAAGAATTTGGTGTAATTGGCCAGGCTACTGTCCTCCGCTGTGGGCCTAATGAGGTGTACACACACAGACAGACCACCCTCACCCCCCACCCCCCCCCACACACACATCACATGAAACCTCAGGCGTTCACTGCGGTGACTGTTTGGCCTTTAGTATGCAAAAGTGCTTTTCTCTGTAATCAATTAAACTTGCCAGGGCAAAGTTTGAGGGGTTTTGGGACTTGTTTTTGAATGTTCACCCCCGGGTTTGTTTCTTGAATTAAAAAATGTGCGTGTTTATGCGTACCCATGTGTAGGTACAAGTGATGGGGACATAGAGCAGCACACCTTGAGGCTTCCTTCTGTGTAACGGCATGAATCACTCAATCGACGCCTCAACAAAGAAGTACGAGGAACGACGAAAAAAATAGAATCCGACTGACTTGCAAATAAAAGGTCCCGTTGAGGGCATCGCCTGGCTCACCCTTTGGACTCCCTCTCTCTGCTTTTGCACAGCGAGAGTAAGTGTACGAACTGTAATGAGCTAATCCGTGTGCAGCCGTGGTCAGGCCTGCTCAGGTAGACTGTGCTCTCTCAGGCTGAACCATCACTTCGCTGTCGCCTCTCCAGCACTTAATGACTTTCTGCTCCGTGGACAACTCGGGCCAGAGATTACATGTAAAAAAAAAAAAAGAGTGAGGGAGAGAGAGGAGGACAGAGAAAGACAAAGAAAACGAGTAAGAGAGGGGGTGGGGGTTTGAGCAGTGAAGCATGCCAGGTTCTCTAAGGTGGTGTAAATTGGTTCAGACTGGTGTTGATCTTGATTACTGATCGGACCCGGTCTGTTCTTGCCCTGCACTATCCAGCCGACAGTGAACTGAACATGTGGGCTAAACTAAATCTTGCTGGAAAATCAATATTTTTGCTCTGGTAGACAGCGAGTCAAGGGAGGGCTGAGCCTCCGGTGGCGCTGGATGAGCAATGCTACACCATTGCCTCCTCCTTTTAATATTCAAAAAGATTAGGCATCAGTGTTTTCTTGGCAGAGTTAAAAACGGCAGCCGAGGCATTAAGGGAGTGACTTCATGCTGACTTTTGTATTCAACAAAATAGATACGTGTTAATTAGTGAGCTTCAGATAGAGATGCTAGTTGGCATTTTTTTTTTTTTTTTTTTTTTTTGCCACGTTTCCAATTTTTATGCTCACTTAAGCTAACTGCTATAGATTCATATTTAATGGACTCACAAGTGTGGTATTGATCTTCTCGTCTAACCTTCGGCAAGAAAAGCAAATAAGTGCATTTCCCGAAACGATTTCCTTTTTTTTTTACAGACATGCCACATTTTCAAAAGTTGAGCAAGGTATTATCATCACTTCTGCTAACACAGGAAAAAACATTTGGAGGCCTGTCGCATAATGTTATATTGAACAAGGCTCTAACTAAAATGTATATGGACTACATGTGGGGTGATACTTAAAACTAGTACTAGAGTGTAGTAGAAGTAAGGATGTATTTTCCAGCTACAAATTCTGTCTCATCAGCACTTAAGTTTTAATTATGAAGAATGATACCGCACCTTCCCCAAACCTTATCTGAGGGGTTTCCTAAACTTCACCAATCTCCCTGTCCCTCCGCTGGTGTGATCTGTAGCATTTGTAAACCACAGAAGGCTACTTTGCACCAAAGGTTTGTTGAGAGGAAGCGGATCACAATCAACAAGTGTCATATTGTAACGTGGAGATCTTGTGGATGCTCCGCGCTGTGGGACGGATGTGGAGGACTCGGGGCAAAGCAGATGTCAAACCGCCGTTAATGAACCTCTTCCAACAGCCAGGATGCCAGCTCCTCTCACTGTTACTGTTGTCAGAATGTTTCCTCTAAAGTTTTCCAAAGTATAGTTTGCAATCCTCTCAAAAATTGAAAAAAACATCAGATGCTTTTGAACCGCGAGGTGCCGCCGTCGTGTCAAACAGAGCTCGTAACCCTCGATGGAAATGTGTCACCCTACCTGAATATGGAACTCACCGATGCCACTGCGATTTCAATATCAGATGGCTCAGTCTGATAACAATGGCTCTATTATGCCAACAGATGTTCCTCACAATCCGGGCAACGCCGTCGATCGAATGCTTCCAGGATAAAGGAAACAAATGTTGCTCATTGCCTCGTCCCCGTTGCCTCCTTTCTCCTTTTGGGCCAATTACAGGCCGAGTGGAATTTGTTCCGTCTCTGTGCATCTCTTTTCGCCGTGACCCCTGGGCTCATTCTCATGCTAAAGTACTTTTCATTTGCTAACGACGTGGCACGGCTTCAGTCGGGCTCGTCTGAATATGTATGGGGGCCGCGAGGAGAGAACAGGTTTTTATGGAGATGCGGATCCAGCGCCGCCGCGCATAGTCGACTCCATTACTGATGACCCTGCACTCAGCGTGTACAGTAGGCGACTCTGTGTTTGAGTCTGTTGCTAGTTTTGTGTGTGTGTGTGTGTCTGGTAACCCCTCATTTTGTCGCCCCTGATTCGGTCATTACATCCACTAATGCAGAGTATGCATGGCTCTACTCATGATAGCACTTCTCTGATATGCAAAGCGAGCTCTCCGCTGCACCTGGCATCCAGACGCACACTTCTCATCACCAACTGTCTCCTCACCCTAATTTGCTTTCTGTTCAAATGTAATAGGAAACCACTCATACGGGAAAATGGTTTGTTTTGTCTGCCTTGATAATAATGCGTTGAGGGGCTTTTTGCCGAGTGTGAGTGTATGTGTGGAACAAAGGCTTTGTTTTGGTGCACACAAAGGGGGAAATGGAAAACATGAAACTCCAGATGAGGGGGGTAATAGTGTTTGGTCACGTGTGTTCCATTTTGCATGGACACACATCGGCATAATCATTTTTCTTTTTGTCTGCGCCAATAATGAACACATCAGTGTTACGATCACCCAAGCCAAGTTGTACAGGAGGATGTTGGTGACGACCCGT
Source organism: Eutrigla gurnardus (assembly GCF_963514095.1). Classification (NCBI taxonomy): domain Eukaryota; kingdom Metazoa; phylum Chordata; class Actinopteri; order Perciformes; family Triglidae; genus Eutrigla; species Eutrigla gurnardus. The sequence continues at coordinate 20,432,359 of NC_139923.1, read as the reverse complement.
CGCTTCGGTAAATGTATTAACCGCACTACATCAACTCTGATCCACGCGATAATTAATCATCCAGCGGCGTTTCCATCAGCCGCCATGTCTGCAAGTATGTGCGTACGTGTGAACTCCTGTGTGCGCAACGTGTTTGCGTGGGCAGAAGATGGAACGGAAAGGTGTGAAGAGCGGATGTGACCACCAGCTGCAGATAAGATAGTCAAGCCTGTCTATCCTCGCCTCTCTCTTCTCCCTCCTCCTCTCCTTGACTGACTCTAAATAAGATCAGTCGGGTGTTTAAAGTTTTGGCGGCGGCCAAGTCCTCGTTTCTCCTCCTAATTGATAACTGATGCCTGGCAATCAGAGTTCTGCGCTGTGAAGTTGCGCCCCAGGGGGGGAGGGGGGGTTGGGGGGTGGAGACAGGTGGATTTGTAAATGAGGACGGTTTAAATTAAAAGACATTTGCGTGAGGAAAGTCGGAGTTGCTCAAAATACCACAAAGTTCAAAACCCTTCAAGGTTGATTTAGGTTTTAACATTAGGTCTATTATAAGCCTGGATATAAGTTTAGCTTTTCCCCGTGAATCGAGGATAAGTACGTTTAAAGGATTTTGGTCCACAACACTGCACGTCTACTTCTTCAATCAGTCTGTAATAAGGTATATGTGGCTCTGCTGTGTGTCTGTGTGTGCCAGATTGCAAAGGAGGAACAAACCCTGCATACCTATCTAAAAAAAGGCTGGGAAGGGACACATCACCATGACAACACAGGGAGGAGTAGGATGTACGCCATTAAAAAGATGGAAGCAATGTTGTGTATCCTGGTATCTTGTCTCCGATGCAGATACAAAAATAAAAACATACTTTCGTGTAATTGTGTTTGGATGAATTAAAGCATGCTCACATAAATGAGCACACACAATGTCATGACACTTGCACGTACGGGTATTCTTCCGCCAACACACACACCAGACACACACACACACACACACACATTTCCGCTAATCCATTTATTCAGTCCTTGCCTAATTTGCCACAGTGATGACAAACTGAAGTAATTTCCTCCACATCTTTTTATTCCAGTTCAATGAACTCTTTAAACAATTCGGCTTGAACTTTGATTACTTGCTGCTCATTTGCATAATCTTAGTTCAAGCCAATATGTGCTTATGCCAGTAAAGTCGAGGTGACCTGAGAAGAAATGTAACCAACGAAGGCACAAGTCACAGATTTATCAAATTTATCCCGACAACAAACCCCTTATGATTTTACTTAGGGAGGGTGGTGCAGACAGTCAAACATCATCAGCTGCTCTGTAGCCAATAAAACTATTTATTATTTTGACAATGAGTTTACTTGAGCGAGTGTGTTGAAAACAATATTATGATGATGTGAAGCAAATTAGGCGAATTCTATTAGTGTGAGCCAAACATGTCAGCAAGGGCAGGCAAAGTGAGATTCAACACGCAGATAATAGTGACATCTAGTGGTGAGACTTGTGCATGAGCGTGTGGATGGAAAACCTGTGCTGATGACAAACAACAGCAATGATTATTTCTCACTTTAATACATTAGTCATTTTGCTCTCAAAGGATGTGTGATTCTACTCTGTGTTTTCTTTCATTGCCAATAAACCTTTGTCCTCTCACACACACACACACACACACACACACACACACACACACACACACACACACACACTTCCTCGTTCTGGGAAGGCTGGTTTTCCTCTGTGACATCAAATTTATTTAATCAATCCCGCTCAACTGCAGCTGTCCAACATGAAGTGTTTCCCAATTATCTTAATGTGATTTGCTCCCTGATGTTCGCTGCTTCACCACTGATTACGATGTAATAAGATTCTTAGTGTACACACACACACACACACACACACACACACACACACACACACACACACACACACACACACACAGACACACCAACATTTTTCTTTCTTCTGTGCTCCCTTGTCATCGACCAGTCGGTGTGAGTAATGACAGGACAAGCTGTGACAAAGGGGTACGAGGAGACATAAACCCCAGGAGTGGAGGGATGGTGGGATGGAGGGACAGGAAGGATGGAGGGATAGAAAGGCAGACAGATACAGAGCTTTTTCAGGCCCCCGGCAGAGCATGGAGCAGTGGTTCCACTGTCATCAAAACCACAGCGCGTCCTGCAGCGCGGCAGGGCGGACATCACCCTAACTACATGGTGACAGCGCAGACGAGACGTTTAATACACATTAGGAGGCGCGTCACAATCCCTACGGGGGAACAGATGGAATAGAAGAAAGACAGAAAAGAGATGACAGATCGGTATATCAATGCCCCAGCCTCAGAGGTCTTATAAATCCCAGCAGACAGACAGACTCCCTTTTGGTTGAATCCTAAAATGTAACATACAGGAGAGGTAACACTGTTGGCGGCTACATAACTTTGTGACGACAGTGTGAACTCGGGTCGGATGAAAAAGACAGTGTCTGGGAAAAAAAAAGCCCTTGGTGCGGAGATGTGAACCCACAGCACCTTGTGTGTGGAGGATCACACGGCTGACAGCGGTGAGCGGTGCAGTGGGTCCGCTGTCAGCGGCGGGGCTCCGTGACAAACGATGGGAAGGAGGGTTAAAGAGGCAAAAAGTTGTTGCTCTCCCGGGGATTCTTTGAAGCTCAGAGCCCAGGAGATGGTCTGACCCCCGGAGCTGAAACCACCACCCCCCTTGTAACTTGGGCACGTGAGAAATGGAGAGAGGATGGAAATCTGCTACTGCCCTGTTTTTGGAGCCTTGAGGCTGCAGAGAGGAATAACATCACCAAAGCCGCAAGCCTCAGATTAACAGCAGAACAGTAGGAAAAGGAAATATAAAGGATGAAAGAGTCCATTCATTATTTATTATTTACTGTGTAGGGTTATGGTGTGGATTCGGTACGGCATAATATTATTAGTACAATACTATTATTTGATAACATAAGTTTGTGTGACTGGGCTTTTTTTTTGTATTAAATTAAAATAGAGGGATGTTTCATTTGTGTGTGTTGTCCACAGGGTGCTGAACTTTATGAGATATGACCTCTATTGAAAATCCATGAGACTACTTCACACATTTCAGTTTCTCTCAGGCAAGTAACCCTTCAGTGGTTTCGTCAAAGAGCTCATTAGAAAAGCCTCTTCAGTCTTTTTCTTAACTTTAATTATTTGTCCAATTAATTTCATGCCCCCGTTTTCAGTCGAAACTGTGATATTTGCATTTAGTACAAATACTGCAGCTCTGGCTCAGCGACATTTTCTGTTGCTTATGTACTGTATATCAACCACGTGGAAAGCTGCACTGTTTGGAGCGTTTTAAGGGTAATTGCCTCTTTGTTCAGGCGTCACATATTGTATTTCCAGAAAGTGAGTTCTGCGGCAGCTTCATTACAAAGCTGCACAAAACATTCCCATTTCCACCGTATAAATATATATTTATATATCTCCCACCAGATGATGATGATTTCTTTATGTCACATCTATCAGCATCCGCTCTCAGCCAGAGAATTCATCTCATCACAAGTGTCAGAGAACTTGATTTGAGACCGGCTGCCTGCACAAGAACTATCTGATCTTATGCCCAACTGCCGTGATGAAGTTAGAGCCTTGACATTGTAATGGCGTCCCCGTCCCTGTTTTCAATTTCACACTCAATGGCTTCCATGTGGCAGAGCTTAATTGGGGCATCATCAGGGGACTCTTTGAATCTGTATATCTCTGTGTGTGCATATATAGGTGTGTGTGTGCCAGTGTGCTATATATATACAGAGTCCCACTGTTTTACTGTCAGAGAAGCTTTGCTAAGACACTTTTATGACTACCACAAAAGGCTCTACCCTTACTGAGCACACTTTGCATCGCCAAAAAAACAAAACATCAATGAGTTTCTGTATCAAAAGCAGAACCTCTATAATGAAGTAAACATCTGGAAGTAAAAACCACAAAGCAGCATGCTGCGGTTTCTGCACAGTTTGGAGTCCTGGGCCTTCAAAAATAATGAGTAGATTGATATATCATAAACAACAACAATGTAATAAATATGCTAACTAAAGAGCAGTCCGTGCACTTGCACAGAAAATGTTTGTGTTATTAATAAACGGGCTCTACTGTGGATCTTTTCGGAGCGAAAATACTGTACAAAGGAAGTGAATCCTCTTGTAGATGTCCAGAGGGAGAGAAAACAAAGGCAGATATAGTTGACTTTAGTGCTGCTGCTTCTTTTTTTCTCCCTTTGACTCTTTTGTAAGTGTTTATAAAGAGTTAGGTGTCTTCAGCTTTTCTTTCATCTCAGGATGAGAGAGTGTATCAAAATGCTTGATCTGAGTCTATAAGGGACATAATACATCTCATCTTCGTCTAGACAAACAGTTTCAGAAAACAAGAATATGTGGCCTTTATTGAGTACCCTTTGATAAAATATCTATTTTACAGTGTTCCAGGTGCATGTTCGGAGTTTTGACTGTTTGACCTGACAACCCAGATCACAGACATCAAACATATTAACCTGAAGCTCTGTATCACTAACCACACATCAAAAGCCCTCAGTTCTTTCTGACTCCATCTGTCCTTTCATTCCTTCCAGTCACTCCCCGGGCCCAGAGGGACCGTGTCAGCTCTTTGGTCCAGGCAGTCAACAGACCATTTCCTTTTAAAGGTAATAATAAAATCCACTGGTCTAAAGAGGAGAGCGGGCCCGTGAAAATGTTTTACAACGTTGACATTCATTGACAGAGTCGGCCAAATTGCTGCAGACAAGCCAGCAGGGGTGCAGCCGAGGGATTTCGTCTATGATTCAAGGACAGCTCTAACAAAAAAGAAAAGAGATCTATAATTCTTGCCGTGTCCAGCTCAGGGCCCCCGAATCATTCAAACGCTCTTCCTCGGTGACACCCTGCAAAGCATCAACCATCCTTTTCTTTGTACTGTACATGCAGGCATGTCGATTCAGTTGGTGGCTGTGTCTTCAGCTTTGAACAGGGACATTATGTTGCATGGTTCCATTTGAAAGCAGATTAGACGTAATATACAGACTGACCATAAGGGTACACTAGTGGTTCAAGGTTTACACTGTAGCCAGGGCAAAGAGCACATAGTCCAAGTCTAATATCATCGCTTTGACATTTACATTTTTTTTTTTAGCAGATTGAACAAACAAGATATAAAATGTTAATTAGTGAGCGTTAGAGATACTGTAAGGAGGTCTTTGTTACCTTTGGACTGTTTCCTCTATTTCATTCTTTTTGTTAAACTAAGCTAACCCTCTGCTGGGTGTTGCCTTATATTTAACATACTAATAAGCGAGTGATATCACCCTTCTCATCTAACTCTTGCCAAGAAAGCAAAAAAGCGTGCGTTCCAAAGAGTTGAACTATTCCTGTAAGTCTACAATGTAACTCATACAGCATAAAATAATACATTTTCACGTGACATTGTTGATGTTTTACTGACGTTGGGGCCTTCATGGAGAAATTCAAGGGCAACATTGAGGTTAGATACGTTTAGACAAGATGGCTTTTTTCGGCGGACCCCATCAGTATATGAAAAGCGCAAGTGTCTCACTTTTTATACATCGCCGTATTTTGGAGGGCTGAATTGACAGCATGTCCTACATTTCCTCGGACCTGTATGAGAGCTGACGGTAATGGAGACGCTATGAAAACAATCTGCTCCGGGACTTGGATTCTATCACCCTAAAACCCATAATGTACACACATTTCCAGTACAGTTAAGAGGTATGATGAAAGGAGGATGTGTCACATACCATGATGCGGTACATTAACCACAGCTACCAGCTTTATCCATTAGAAGGGCCTGACAAAAACGGCTTAAAGAGAGGGACAGAAAAGGCCGACAGAGGCTTAGGGTACTTGAGAGCAAAGTTATAAACAGCAGGGGAACGTGCGTTTACAGACCTGCCGTGTTCTTTCATTCAGCCGATGTGTCAGCGGAACAGGTGTGGTGTATCAAGCTGCATATGACTTAAAGTGAATGCTATTATAATTTCCAGAGCTATTCCTTGAAAAATGTGACCCATGTTTCCCCGCATGTGCAAGAGAGCATGCATCTGTGTGTTGTGTGTGTTTCTGTGTGTGCACATGAAGGCAGGAAGCTAATCAAATGAAATACGTTCCATATTAATGTGATTTATTACTGCTGTGTAGCCAAAAAAATGGGATCTTGCAGACCGTCAGCGGAGGGAATGAATCTGTTTCAATTCTAACTAACGACACATGCCACGGGCCCCAGGATGTGTTGTTTTCCCTCTTTGCTGACAGCCTGTGTTCTTCTGTTCTGCCCTAAGGGATTGTGGGTCGGAAGAAGTCTGATCTAGTTTTACCGTGAGTGATGAATGTGAACAAAACAAAAAAATAAAATGCATGTGAAAACGGAACTAAGAAGTCAAGAAATTCACACATTTTAGATGATACAATCGTTGACGTCTTCATAAAAAATCAAAATAAAGTGCCTGTATCATATCATCCATTTTGAAGATAAAAATAAAGGATCAACATTTTAAATATGCACATATGAAACTTGAGGGATAAAGAGTAGCTCAGTAGCATAGAAAAGTAAAAACTGAGAGAGCAATGTCAAAAAAGACACTGAAAAATATACCGAAATAAAATATTAAACATTTTATTCCCGATTCTTCTGCTCCACAGAGGGAGGATAGTTAGTGGAGCTGGCAGAATGTCATTCTGTCTCATCATCTTACTGTGTCTACCTGTCAGTCAGAACATTTTCACTAATTGGACGGTACCACGTTGTAACCTTGGAAACAAGGTGTCATACTGAATTCTATTCTCTAATGAAGGTCATCTGAAAAAACATTCCTGTCATATTTTTTTCCTGTTACTGCATGTCAGTAATTGTGATGTTTCCTGACTGGATGGGTCCCAATTTCAGTGAAGCCCAAACTACGGCGGTGATTGCCATGGCGACGTAAAAAGTCATATTCCTTCGCCTTTGCTATTCTACAAAGGTCATATCTTATGCAGCAGCAATTCCCAAAGTTGGAGATCATGTTAGACCTTGATACTACAATATGCTTTAAACACACGCTCACACACATGCAGGTGACCTCACGCCAGACACCTCCTGATTGATTACCAGCCTCGGGCTTTCCCTCTGTCTGAACTTCCTGGTTTTTAAGTCTCGCTTCCTGCAAGGATCACTGGTTTTTGGATGTGATTAACTCACCAGAATGGGGTCATGATTCATGCGAGGGTCTTCAGACAGGTAGAGGTTAGTCCAGAGATTAGAGATCGTTTCCCAGGTGGTGTGGTTTAGAGGGTGAGGAGGCTAGAAGGTGGGGTTGATGGGAACGGAGGAATGCCACTGGTTATTTGTTGGGGTTTAAGGTTAAGGTCTGGTTTGAGGCCAGACAAATGGTATGCCAGGCCTGAGGGGGCTATCCTTTTCCTCAAGGGGAAATTTTAGCGCTATTCTTTTTTTGTTTTTTTCTTAATTTGGAAAATCCTTCAGAGATTGTAAAACAGTTTGAGCATTTTGGAGAAATATGATGGACCTGTTTTACATTGATAGAAACATGCTAGATATAGTTTCGCTCAGGGAGGATATATATATATATATGACATGGACAAGTTTGAAAAGAGTAACAAAAATATTCTTTATTGGCAGAAAGCCACTCTTCAATAGCAACGAAGGAAATAGTTCAGCTATGACTGGATTTATATTTCACTCTATATATCAAAAACCCAGTTAAATCAACCTGTAATTTACCATTTAACAGCCTCAGTTGTAAACAACAACATTAACACATATAAAGCTTGGAAAAATGCTGTTCAAAGTGCAAATGAAATAGAATGGTGGGCCAAAAATAATAGACAAAATAAAGTCCAATAAAGTCTGGAAATAAAGTCCAATGTCCAATTTAGTCAGTGTCCACGGTTGTCCGTAGTCAGTGTGTGTGTTAGTCCTTCAATGTATGGTGGTCTACCCGGGTAGTGTGATTTTGTGTCTTATCTGAATGATGTGATAGATGTGCTTTCTCCAGATGCAGGATGAAGCTGTTTCGGACGTCACACCCTCCACGCATGTAAGACGGTGTCCTGTTCCACGTTCCTTGGGTCCGGGCTCTGGCTCACCATCAGAATCGATTCATACACCAACAAAAAAACAACCTGCATAGAGCAGCAGTTTTTATCTTAATCTTTTTATCTATTTTTTATCCATTTATCTTACTCAACTGTACAGTATTTATTCTCTTTTTAAACTTAAATCAATGGACATGCCCATTCACATTGATACAAATGCATTTCAAAATGGTGTGTATATGACATGTTTTTTAGCTTTTATCACCACATATGACACAAAATATGAATTAAATCAATCATGTTTGAGAATGATTCATTGAATTAGTGTCCCTCAATAACTCAAATGCACACATCTGCGTGTTTTAGCTCACAAAACCAGCTTGTTTAGCTGTTTAGCATTAGCTAGCATATAGCCATAGCGCGATTTAGCGCAAATAATTTCCACACAATAATACAAAAGTTAACCACATTCAACTTCACTACACTCTTATATACCTCCGGTTGGTTATAAAAAAATCTCAGAAACATAATGACACATACTAATGATTTATTCATGAAATTAGTGAGTAATTAGCCGTGGTCGGTTTAGCCGCTAGCATGCTATGCTAAGTGCTAATGGTTACTACTCACCAGAGTTTTTTTCCCTCGACAAAAACACGACAACACGGTAATGTCCGGCACCCCAAAAACCTCCCCATGGTTGCGGATACCTCACGGGATCAATAACTCAAGGCCAAATAAAGTTTTAATGACTTTTTGTTAAGTTATTAACATTAGCATGCTCTAGTGTCTGTCTTCATCGACATCAGTGAAGAAGAAAAAAACAAAAAACAGGGAACTACGAGCGTGAGCGGCGCTTGAATGTAAGGAATGCGCACCCTGGTGGTGAAATTTAGGAATTACAACTACAAACTCGTTCAGACTGTAGCTCAACAAACTGGAAATATTGGGGATTACACTGTGTGTGTAACTAAAGGGCGTTACACATAAATGCTGGAAGCAGAGTGGAACAGCCTGTCAACATCCCTACAGCTCACGAATGAAAACATATCCTCTTTGTTTTATCCATTCAGCTTCTAAAGTATAGAAACTCATAGTTAAACTTGTTATCAGTGAGTTATAGAAATGCCGGGAGGTTAACTACTCTGCAATTTCAAACTAATGGGTATTATTGTCTAATTGTTGTCTTCCTGAGAATGGATCAGAATCACGTAGCTTCCTTCTTTCAAATAAACACACAGTTCCCGTCCACTACCTGATGCAGCTCCAGCTCCTCTGTCTGTCCATCTCTCTCTTGAAACCCGATGCCCTCGTATGACCCCGCTAGCTTACTAATTGAGTTCCTTCCGTTTATAACCATATGGTCTTGGTTTAGGTTGCACTGCTCCAATCTAATGAGCAAGCCCATGTGGAAGAGAAAATAAAAAATAAAACTCATTAGATTTATAACCGGTCCCTTCTAGTGATTCTAAGGAATGACCCCCATGATTTGAAAGGTTAACATTTCACTGAAAAGCTTGCGCAAACTGAGCTAATGGCCATTACCGCAAATGAAAAGCAGATAAAGGGTTTTTATTTTAACTTCAGCACTGCTTCACAGGCCTCCTCTCCTCCCCTTTATTGCCCACTTCTCTTGTTATGGTGTGAAAGTCATACAGCTCAGTTATCGGTGCCCAGACTCCCAAGTGATACCAACGCACGACCGGTCCAGCAATTGATTCATACCCCAGGATCACAAAACAAGCAAGTATAGATTCATATGCATATTATGTATATAAAGAAAGGATTATAAGGGGTGAAATTCAGTTTCATAGCTCATGTTACACGTTGCTGTTTAGATTTATTCACACCCCATTTTTTTCCTATGTGCTTCCAAACGGTATTTCCATCTGTGTTCATGCAATCGGGCGCCACAGATTATTGTTGCGTGATATGAATAGGTGTTACCAGCCTGCAACGGTGCTGGGGCAATGGAGAAAACGGTGGCGGAGAGTGAAATTCCATATTTAAAACGCCACCGCCGCCGCCGCTGCTTTTTTATCGGTCCCACGCGCAGCCACGCGTGCAGAGACGCAAAGGCTACAAGGCGCTTCCTGTTTCACCACCAACACCCTGCAAGTTAATAAGCACCACGGTGGATGGAAACCCTGCCAACGGCTTCTCGCATATCTCTGGCTTGTCCCACTGCCACTCTCACCTCACAGTGAGTCATTGTACCAATCGCTCCTCATTTCCTGTCCGGCGGAGGCTCGAGGTGTGTGGTGGCAGCCAGAGCAACGGCAGCCGCGACACAGCGCTCATTATGAAACCTAATGGAGGTGAAGGTGTTTTTATGGCTCAGTCTGGCCCATTCCGTCAGTCAGGTGCCGCGCAAGACTCTCTCTGAGGGCCTAATTACAAACGTCCTTACACAAATACTTGTACCTGGATTTACTCATGTCTCCCACCTTGCAGAGCCCCTGAGGTTTTTGCACCCTTACACCCAGAACTTTGTTACGTGCCTCCATTAAGGGTCCCCCACCGAACCAGTGGCCCTCGCTTTTATTGAAACCCCCTAACTGCTGCAAATTGTTTCCAATTAATCTAAATTGGTCAGTTAAATCTCGGGTTTACAGTGCGAGTAAGTGACTTATTGAATCGCCCCTGCGTGTATCGTGACCATATTACTATTGAACTTCTCTTTAACAATGCTGAGGTTCCACAATAATCAGAATGTGTTGGTAATTGGGTGCTAAAGTGCTCTTAATTGTTCTACAACTGTTTTTGACTCACTTTGCGGCTTCCAACCAGACCGGCTGACACCAGCCATCAACGCGGTACTGTTCCCCAAAGTGAAGCAGTAGATTAAAAACACACCTGAGGTTAATACTTTTGGGATATAAAGGTCACACTTCACTGGCACGCACATTACCGTCAAGGCGTTCCTCCGAGACCTAATGAAAGTCATGTAAATGCATTCCTTTGTTTTAATGAATGGGTGCAGAAATACAAGCCCAGTAATAACAGGCAGAACGGGGGGGGGGGGGGGGGGGGGGGGAGCAGCGGTGCGGTAAAGGCGATTAGAAGTAACAGCAGAGTGGATGCTGTATCGGTAATTTGATCACAAAGGGGGTTTGCATGGCTGGAACAGAGGAACTTTGATTATTGATGATGTTGAATACGTTTATTCGTTGACAGCGTTCAACAACAGGGAGAAGAGAAGAAGAAGAAGTCAGAGGAAGGTCATTGGCATGCTGATGGTCTCCAAAGCCGATGTTTACAGTACTTTTTGTAGGGGCAGCGAGGTTATCAGAATCCATCTCTCCTTCTATTTAGTGCTTTTTCTCTTCTGTCTGCCCCTCTCTCTCCTGCTCTCCTCTCACTCTTTATGCTTGAGTGACCACAATTACAAGCCGAGAACCAGCACAGGATGCAGCAGTGATTTAAAATGATTCATTTAGGGAATGCAGGGAGCTGACACGCTGAAACACATACTCCCACTGCAGCCCAGCATCCCACCCACATACACTGAAAAAAAAAAAAGTCACATGTAGAGCTGTAAATATTCCGAGCAGGTATTGATTGAGTTCACCCATGTCCTTTTTTTTCAAAGAACCAGGTTAAAATGTTGCCCTTTTAGGTCATTGACGTGCTTTTTCTTCGCGTTATCTCACACAAGCATACAGCATGCGCCCGCTGGAACCAGACCCACGGACGTTGTTTACTCTAGCTTGTCAAATCTCGACTCCATCTTTAAATGCGGCGTGTCTCCGTGTTTGTGAATGTGGACCACCTCAGGGGATGAGCGCCCCTCCTCTCACCAGCCCCGACTGACTGAACTGTGATGTTTGATAAGCTGTGAGAACGCTGCAGTGAAATCGGCCACAGGGATTGCTAAATCCTCTATCTATCCCTCCCCCCCGCTATTCGATGGCCTGAAGGTTTAGATATGAGTCACACGTCAACAATGTAGCAGCAAAACAGGCAGAGAGAGAGAGAGAGAGAGAGAGAGACCTCCATCCCACTGGCACACAACAATTACGCCTTCTGACGGGAAGTTGAGTGCACATGCCTTCCCTCTCCACTTCCTCTCCCCGATGCCAACATCTGACCCCTCTGTGATGACAACCCAAATCCAACCCCTGACAAAACCACTGAATAATGGAACGGCTTCAAGCAAACTCACAGCTTTCTCCTGCTTTGCTTTTGCTTTGTCTTTTTACCTGTCTTTGTAGTTCTGGATTCGTCTGATTCATACATGTAAAATAAAAGGTCACATAAAGGGGGAACACCAGTTGTGAGATGCAGATGCAGCTTAAATTCTGGGGCTGTCATCTTTGTAAAACACTTAGCAGTGAAAGACGATGAAATAAGCAACGGAAAATCCTCCCGTGTTTGAACCATTGCTGTGGATGTTGGATTTATTTGACACAGTGGGAACAGCTGGCCAAGGGGGGGTCTCCCTGATAAAACGATACACAGCACAGCTGTGCCGCATCACAAAGACATAAGCAACACTCGCAAACTACAGGAGGATGTTGTTAAATATGTTTCGCTCAAAGACTCGCAGACCCTCCGAGGACGCATGTCAGCCTCCTCCCCCCGAAAGGTCTAATTTACGCTCTATCCTTCTATCAGTCTCTCCTCCTGTGTTCTTCTTCCTCCTTAGAAGTGCAATTGGCTTATCCGATGAGATCCACAGATGTTTATTTCACTAGAGAGGAATGTGAAGTCCCATCAAGATCTCAGACGGACGGCGGCTCACTTATTTAGTCTGGATACAATACCCCCCCCCCCCCCCCCTGTAAAAAAGGAAAGTTTTACAGAGTTTGTGTTTGAGTAGAGGAAGAGTTTGGGTTAAAAAAATATCCACCGTCTATTCCGTTGAATACGAAACTCAAGCTAACATCTGCGTGGTTAAATTTCTGTTACACCCACTTCTGCTCATGTTCTTCCTGAGAAAAACATTGATTTTTTTCATCCGTTTCCGAAGAAGGACACTCCCTCCTTCATAACGGGTACTTTCCTCCTCTCTCCTGCCCAGGAAAGATATATGATCGAGAGAAAGTGATGCTGATGTTGGCACCTCTTCACTTGGAATCCTGAGTGAGACATTTTCCTCTTCTCGCACACAATCATTTGATACAGAATCAACATTTTTTTTTTTTTACTTTTTTTGTGCTTTAGTGTTAAAAATGTTTTTCATACAACATCATTCTTGGTGTCGCACACTTTTTAGATCCGTGTCTTCTCCCAGCCGCTGTACATCCCACGGTACATTCAGGTCTCTCCACTCCAACTGTAGATCTTATTGGTCTTTAAGCCACAGACCTCAATGTTCCTGCTGAAAATAAATAAATGGGCGCACGCTCAGACACTTGACAATCACTAACAGACGCGGAATATAAATAAACAAAATGGAGATGGAGAGGAAAACTCATTTTCTAAGCGTGTGCTGACTTTCTGGCTCCCTGGTTGTGTGTTTTTGCTACAGTTGCAGTCAAATGGGCCTACGTGTTTAGTGTTTACCTTTGGTAATATGGCTTGGTGTGTGTGTGTGTGTGTGTGTGTGTGTATGTGTGTGTGTGTTTGGGAAATGCATTTAATTGGGCTGTGTGTTTATTGTTTAGACAGCGTAGCTGTGATGTTTGAAGCCCTGATTGTTTTCCTCCCGTTTAGTCTGGGAAACGTAGTCTGATGGTGTTTGGTTTGGGTCATTGTGTGTTTGGCAACACAGGATTTTGTTTTTTGTTTTTACATCTAACATGAAGCAGTGTTTAAAAGTTACCAGTTACCTCAAGTTTTGAGGTGTAGGAGAGAGAAAGGCTTTTATTTTGTGTGCTGTTAAAAAAATAATAATAAAAAGTCATTGTTAGAATTGGCTTTTACTTTGTTCGTTTTCATTTTAGACTTTAAGTACTCTTTCACTGAACTCATATAAATCACTGGTTGTGCTCATTAGAACAGTGTGACGTTTTAACCTGATAAGCAGGAACCTGTTGAATCTTCAAGGCCCTCTTTGTTCTGACAGGTTTGCTAGAATAGATACACGCCTCAAGGACAACATCCATACACGTTTCATATTACATTTCCGTAAGTTCAGGTCAGAAATAACTGACCAGTGACACTCAGATGCGTGAAAGTCCAACCTCTGTACGGGGCAATCCCAGCCCAAGAAGATAAAATGGAACCAGCACCCAGAAACAGGTTCATTCTGACTGAGATCCTGAGGCCTGCCATACTTTACCTGCGACCTGAATAAATTCTATATTTGTGAACTGAAGATTTCTCCGGTTTATCCTTGGGCTTCCAACAAAAGAACTATAAAAGTTACTAAAGTTTTAAGGTGTAAGAGAGAGAGAGAGGCTTTTATTTTGTGTGGTGTTAAACAAAATAATGGACATAAACGAGGTGAGGCAGTTACAGTTGGATCTAAGTTGCAAAGGATCACCCATAGTGTGAAAACCAGTCAGTCTTCATGTGTTACAGCACCGTTGTTGATGTCATTCCCAACTCAGCCATAACGTAGATGTACGCTGACAACAGTTTGAATGTCGGCCATATAGTTGTGTTGGCTGTCTTTCATCACTTTCACGGTACATTGAAGAATTTTACATGTATCCAGGACTCACTGAAGGTAAAGCTTGTGGTAGACTGAGTGCATATACTTCATGTACAACTGCAAATAGCCTGTAAAAGATAAATATATATTTTTTCTAGTTTTTATTGATCATCATTCATACTTTGCATTCATAGACCGCTGCACTGCAGTATATTCAATTTTTCTGGGGATACTCAAAGTCCTTCCATGCTTGTTGACGTGTGTAGTTGAGACCTAATTAATGATCCTTATCCCTAATCATTGATAAGTAACTACCACTGATAATTAGCTCCAGTTGAAGTCGGAGCACTGACGAGCCCGGTGGCATGCTGACATAATCAAGATTAGTCAATCAGTTCAAATCTATTGGCACTAAAGCTGGGAGGCTTGGATGCATGTGTGTGTGTGTGTGTGTGTGTGTGTGTGTGTGTGTGTGTGTGTGTGTGTGTGTGTCCCACAGAGTAGAGACTCCTTGGGTGACCAAGCCTGGCTGACTGCCTTCCCGCTGGAGATCTTCACGATTACCGTTAGAAATTACTCACAGATTGTGCTGCATTCTGTACCCTAACATCCACTGTTGGTGCGACTGTGCACACGGCCCTCTCCCACATGAATACCACAAGCATGGAAGAAAAAGCTGTTTCCTTTTCTAAACAACTGGAGGACTACAGACCTACTAATGGAACATTAATGCCCAAGTTTATACGAATTTCTGCACTCTCACCTCATTTTACAGAGCATTTAACCCCACTGGAGACTATAACTTCACCTTCAATGTTTTACCAACTGCCAAGTGCTGAGACGGGGAATATGGACCAAACACTGTGAGGTGATATAATGGCCACTTACATATCCCAAACGCATAATATACCAGTGAAAGTGTTGCCAATTTGTTAAAAGCCAATCCCTTCAAATAAGAGAAGATTTCACATCCTTGTAGATAAATGTCTGCTGCTCTATGACTTCAGATAACGTCCTCTTCCTCCCCCCAATGTCCACGATGTTGTCAACAATACCATCTTTTTTTCAACAATATCATCACAATTGTACGGGAGAACAATCAGCATTATCCAAGATGGTATACTCTTCTGATAACCACTAACTGCTGATCTCACGTTTCATAAGGTCCGCATCTCATCCGGAGTGAAGAGTTGATCCTCCTTAATGGAGGATCAACTGGATAACAACATTGTAGAAATGACTGGGGATTATGGGGCTATTCTTTGGTTTGCTTATCATGCCAAATCCCCTCACATCACTCACACTCCATATATCAAGGGATAGGGATAGAAGACACACAAAACAAGCTACCATTGTGTCAGCGGTGGGAAGAAAGACAAACCATACGCGTTTGCGTGTGTGTGTGTTACACACTTTCTAGACTGAAAATACACCTTGAAATTAAGTTATATTTTTATTGTAACGAAAATTAGAATTTATTGTCATTGTTCAATTTGCACAACAAAAATGTTGTTTGTACATGCTACCTTAGAAAAATGCACACACCAAAACACACAACAAAACTATATTATATGACGAAGGGTGGGGTGTGACTGTCTTAAGAAAGAAGCTACTCTGAAGTTAAAATAAGATAAGATCAACTTATTTGTCCCAAAGGAAATTTGTCATGGGCTCAAAGGCACATAGACAACATACGTGGCAGCACCAATAATACAGGAAAGAACCCAGAACACAGTAGAGCTGATTCTTCTGTATCTCTTGTCAGATGGCAGCAAGGTGAACAGGCTGTGGCGGGCTTTGCTTCTTTAATATCCTTTGGGCTTTACGTAGGCACCCCTTGTCACCAATATCACTGATTCTTGGTACCAATGGTGTTCTGGGTTATTTTGTTGTAGAGCCCTCCAGTTTGTAATGTTTCCAGTCAGGATGCTCTATATTACTTCTCTGTAAAGAACTTGGTGTGGGAATTTTGCCTTCGGAAGTTTCATTAAGAAATGCAGCAGCGTATGAGCTTTTTTTCACCAGGCTGGAGATGTGTGATAACGATGTCAGGTGGTTGTGGATGCTGATTCCCAGGAACTTAAAACAGTTCACTTGCTCCACATCAGCTCCATTGACGGGGGTGTGTGTCTTCGCCTCCTCTTTTCTAAAATCAACAATCAGCTCATTGGTTTTTACTGAGGTTGAGTAGGTTTTTCTCTGCGCACCACTCAAAAACCCTTATTGTTTACAACCCTAACAATAATCCTAACCCTAACAATAATCCTAACCCTTACTGTTTTTTTTTTGACAGTATGTCATCCTCTATGTGAGGACTCAGCAGGCATTTGCTTCGGGTAAATATCTCCTCAGGAAAGCTGAACAATAGATGATCAACAATTGTGTCCTCGACTCAGACTTCTATTAACTGCTAGCAAATTGGACGAATGGACTCCGTGCTGTGCTGTTGTTGTTCTTGCCAGGTGTTCTGGGAACACTGCCAAAATCCTCTTAATAAACCCTCTAAAAGCAGTTTCTCAAGTAATCTGCACCAAAAAGAAGATATGCATTGCTGTCAGCATCACTGTCCTATAGACTAAGAACATTTAGAAAATGTCCAAGGGGAGGTACAAAAAGTTGCTGAAAAAATGTGTCAGAGGGATTAAGTTGCTGACCAGCTGCAACATTGGCAGTTTGAATCTGAATGGGGACATTTGTTGTCCATCTCTCTCAAATAATGAATAAAAAACATTTGTGCATTCTGAGAACTAGCAAATATGCATACTTTACTTTTTTCCTGTTTGCATGACTAAAACCGTACGCCCATTGGTCTTTATCCCAGAATTAAAATAGTGGAAATTTGCTCCTCCCGATGATAAATTGTACAGGGGCACACACACACACACACAAACACACATGCACACACACACACACACACACACACACACACACATACACACACACACACACACACACACAATGCTAAGCACAGGTCTCAGGAGGACAGGAAGGAATAGGCAGCATGCGGTGCTTTACACAATTCATGTCATCAAAGCTGCTCATCACTAATGGTTTGACGTATGTGTGCGTATGTGTGTGTGTGTGTGTGTGTGTGTGTGTGTGTATTTGGGAGTTGTCCTGAGGAAGTGCACGCCCTGACACTGAAGCCTCCCAATAGGGAGGGAGGACACTGTTTTAACCTGTTAACCTTTTAACCTAACCCTCTTCGGTAACAGTGACCCCGTCACATCTGCTGAAGGTACACACCCAGAGCTGCAGCAGCGTTCATTACCACCAAAGTGCAACAACAAGCTTTATCCCATCTCACTTTGTGAGTGACACGGCATCTCTCTTCTTCTGGCTCCAACATTACAGCGCTCATCTGAAATGAATGTGATCTCTGTGTGTACTTGGCTCCGACCCTTCCTCAACGTCTGCTGAGGGAATGAAAAAAACGTGTGTATTCGGACTGACTCATGTCTGCGTGTTCATCTAGTGCTCACTTTGGCTTGAAAATCAACCAGGGGGCCAGGAGACCTCACTCCCGTCTAAAAGACGCGTGGCAAAGGCGTTCAACATTACAGAACCTGCAGCCTAAGCCCAAGCACAGCTGCTCCGTCCTCTCAGCAGCGCCAGAGGGAAATCCAGAGGAGAAATCCTCACATATACCAAACATTAATTATCAGATCAGTGGCGTGACACATATGTTCATGATCAAATTAATCAGCCAGTAAGAAATAAAATCATGCAACACTCTTTACCTCTCCACCCTAAAGACCCTTTTACAGTTTGTAAACAATGATGATGAATGGAGAAAAAACTGAGATGCTTCCAAATACTGCATATACGTCAAATACCATGACAATGACCCAGAGTTTTCACTTTCACCAGAGTTTCAATCAGCCCAGTGGTACTCAACACAGCTTGCAGCTAGACACGGCCTGTGTTTCGGTTTAACGAGCGACTGTGTTATCCGGCTCATAGTGACGGCAGCCGGTAAAAAACAAACAGAACACCTGGGTGTCCTCGCAAGAGCCTTCAATCACTTTTAAATAAAGACTAATTTGTGTTTATTGCTCACACCAACCATTTATGTCAGTTACTATGAGCAACACGGACAGCATTCTGCTGAAATTCACTGCTGTTATACTACTGACAACCAAACATACAACAAATATTATTTTTTTATGATATCAGCAGTTTTAATTCAATATTTAAAGCTTGCTAACTCATCTGAACGGCCGGGGCAAAACGCCAACATGCAAACGCATATTTTTGTAGTAATCGTACACTTATTTGTCTGTGACACTCGGATCAGCACTCAGACACTCGGTCACATTGACATCGTATTTTGGTACTACTTTCTAATCAGGCATCCTTTATAAAGAGCTGTAAATAAAGACTTCACTAATGCTATGGCAGGTTGTGGAAATTCCTCCTGCATGACACGTTCTTGGCCCTTTGCATCAAAAAGACTCCTTCCAGACTGTGGAAAAGGGCTGCAGAGCATCTGGACCATCATCTGCATTCTGCTAGATGATTATAAGAACACTTTAATAATGCTTTCCTATACCCCGCTGTATTGTTATAGCTTTTAAGTTCTGCTTTTGCTGTTGTTTGTAAAATGTGAGGATGTGTATTGTCTGGAAGGAAGCCAGTCCCGCTGGCAGCGGTACAGATGCTGAAGGCCCCTCCCCTCCAGCAGCGGCATAATTGGCAGTGCAGCGCCCGTCTTTCCCGAGGCGAGCTGTCACAGAGCAACCAGCCACCCGACACGCGCACACTCACACGCGAGAGTGCAACGAGAGTTCAAGAGCGCGCGTGCGTTCGACTACATTTAAGGGGAGTGGAAGTATTTTTTTTGGTAGGGAAGTGATCAGTTTATCCATCCGCTGTCTGCGTGTTTGGTCGGGACGAGCGTGCGCAAGTGTCCGTCTGTACTTGAGGTTACTTTTCTCTGTTCATCAGGCAATTAAGGAGAGTGACGCTGTTGTCGGCATGGGCTGCGCGTGAGCGACGGAGTTGAACACCAGGTAAGATGAAACGGGCAACGATGACAGCGACGGTAATTCTATTCATGTGCAGATTATCTGCAGAACTCTGAGATTCTGTTTTTTTTTTGTTAGTTTCTGATATTCACTCAGCTATCGCCTTTTCCATCTGTTACATTATAATAATTCACTTGGCTGCAGTCACTGTTTCCTCTAAATGTATACCTCTTTTTGTCTATCATATTTTAATATTTTAGACCACTTCTTCAACTTTAGAGTCTTCACAACAACTTAATTCAACCCTTCAAACCCAGGATTTCATGCATGTGTCTGTCAACTTTTAACACATTCTGAATAGTGTTGTTTGAAGCACGGTGTTAATAACTTTAATAATAAAATGGATTTTGACATCATTTTTATGATCCTACTAAGAATAATTGTATCAACCTGTAAGGAAGGAATTTTGTTTAAATGACTTGAATTGTAAAAATCACAAAGAGAGATTCTTCTGGCAGATTTTCAGGGCTTTCGATCATCGTGACTAAGATAAATGAATACATTGTAAATACATTTCATGCTCCAGGCCACAGAGAGACAGCTCAGAAAAACTTGTCCGATCCATCACCGAGGTAATGTCTGTCAGGCAGACTTCTGTATATACAGCAAGCATTCAAGTACATACATGAAATTTGACTTCTGAATTGAACCCATCTGAAGCAGTAAGAGCGGTGGGCTGCTGTGAAGCATCCGGGGAGGCAGCTTCAGTGTCTTGCTCAAGGGCACTTTAACATGCAGGGAAGCGAGGATCGCACCGCCAACCTAACCCTACTGAGCCACTCAGGCGAAGGGACTTTTGAAAAGTAACTGCATGCTTCAAAACAGTATTCCAGTCTCATTTCTGCAGGAGCTCTGGTATGGGATGTGATTCCATGATGTGTTTTAATTTGTGTCTGGTTGAAGGCTCATGGTAGGGTATGTGGGGCTCCTTTTGTTCACTGTATCAATCACTTCAAACCCACACTGTGCTAACTGAGCCTCCCGTGTGCTTAAATTCACAACTGTTCCGTACTGCTTGTCTGGGCTTATCCGACGATACCCTTAAAATCACAGGCAACGATACTCAGCTGTGTTTTGAATGGCCTACAGCACCATTCCTGCACCCTGTGACAACGTCACATTCGCTGTGAGGCTTTTTCATGGTGACGGTGATGAAAACCCCAAACAAAAAGGTTATATTTTTAGAAACTTGAAGGGTTTAGGGTGAAAAGAGTTATTAAAACATACAGCACAGTAGCTTTGCCTTATATGGTCACGTTTCCAGAATCCTTCAGTGCACCCGAGCACCTTTACTACTGTTAGTATGTTTAGAGAGTCTACAAGCGGCTAGGTGCCAATGACTTGTGGACAGACAGTCCGGCTGGGTATGCCCTGTAGCCTCAGCGCTTCCTCCGTCTGCGCTGCGCGTCACTAAAGCTGGTTTGTGGAGACGAGCGCTTAACGAAAAGCCCCTCCAAGACTGAGAAGGAACAAAGAAGTTGCTTCCCACATTAGCAGGAGACGGTAATGCTCTTGAGAGGAGTCCTTGCATAGCAGGCATGGGTGTACCCTTCTATCCTCAGGCCATCGGCAGACAAGTGAGGGCACTTACTGCTGTCAGTCACTGTTCTCACATCCTGATGCTCCCATCTGCCTACCTCAGGATGGTATCAGTTTACACACACACACACACACACACACACACACACACACACACACACATATGTTCGTACATGCAGACATTTTCGGGTTGCGTGCCCAGGTCATTGCACGTTCAGCGTGTGTAGTATTACTTGTTTTGTTGCCCCTTATCGGCATGTTTATATGCTGTTGTCTCAGTTACACGGTTGCTTGTCCGTTTTGAATAGACTCAACTTTGTTTCCACTTTTATCTTTTTCTATTGCCATCGTTCCATTGAAAAGGAATCAAACCACGGATCCAATATCACTTCCCGTTCCCCATTACTCTCCCAACTTCCCGCCCTCACCCCGGTTGTGACAACAGACCTGAGCTGGAAATGTGCAGCTCCGTCCTCCACTGACAAAGGGGTTGGGGATTAACCGACAACATTAAACAAAAAGCAAGTCTTTAACAAAGGCAGCATGAGCACTATTATGTGTCTTTGGCGTATTTGGTTACCATACCAGCAGTTGGCCCTGAGTGACAAAAGAGGGCCAAAATGTAGACAGACAGGACCTCGGGGTTGGAATTTTATCCACCTCCGTAGGTTTTTTTCCTCCCCAGACATGCTCTTCGCCGCCAAAACGGAAGGAATTCCACTGGAATGTTGTCTCGTCTGGGCATTACCATTCCCTGATTTTCATGCATAGAGGTTTCCAAGCAAAGTGTTTGTCATGAGATGTTATTTTAATGTGGTGTTGTGAATGTGTTTATGTGATGCAGAACAGGGCCTGAATGATTTGCTCGGAGAAATCCTCACGTAAACACTTTTAGGGCAGCGGAGTTAACTGTCAGAGTTGTTTAGTCGTGTGAGAGGGGCGATCTGTGATCAGACAGCCTGTGGAGTTCTGATTTTTAGGATTTATTAGCAGGGAAACGGCTGCTGGAAATGCAGATTTCTCTAATGATCCATGGAGAGCTATTAAATATATTCACCTGACATGTTTCAGACTATTCATCCATTCATTATTTAGGGCTAATTTACTTCAACTTCACAGCTCATCTGTAGCTGTTTGGATGGTAACAATTTGTATGTTATGGGGATATTTTGGCAATTTACTCCCTAGTAAATTGCCAAAAAGTGGAGTAATGGTTTTTTTTTTAATTTGAAACTTAAATAAAACAGCTTGCTGCCTTGATGTTTATTTTATGACTTGAGTAAACAAAATAAAGGAAAAAAAGTATGTAAGTTTCCAAAAAGCTTTAGTGTAATAGAATATAGGTTTTTGATTTCAGTCCATAATCATCTCGCATCTCACAAGGATCACGTTTCATATTTACTTGCACTCAGGCAACAGTTAATTCTCAGTATACAGTTATGAGAGCTGCATCATATGCGTAATGTGTTAACAGCATCAGGGCAAAATACTTTAAACAGGAGTTAGAAGGAATCAATGCTGGGCTCCTCAGATCAATATTACTATTTTTTATTGTCATGCTTTGGAGACTATTTCACTTTGTTTCTCGACGTCTTGTTATGGTAAATAAAATATACACTACATTACAAGACATAAAGATAAAGAGCGGCGCTTGTCTGTATTTGAACAGTGTTACGTTTCCTTCTTTACTGCTGTTTATAACCGGAGCCAATAGAACGACTTTAACTTTAACTTGTAGATGCTTTGTTTTTGTGTTTAATGAAAATCCGGCGTGGCCTGGTGGCTGTCCTGTATTTTCCCTATTGAGACATGAACTCACACAGACTCACAGGAGAGTTACATACTCAAGGCTGAAAAAAAAAGAAGATGATTGACTGTTGCCAAGAAAAACAAGCAATATCTTGAGAGCTAGAAACAATTACCTATGTTGTTCTGCCAGGTCAGTGCCTGTGGTCTGGGAATAAAGACAAATAGCTGTGCTAATGCACTGTGTCCTGGTGAGATGGAGGGCCTTGATAATAGTGTACTCTACAGGACACCTGGGTGTTGCTAAATGCCTCATTAGGGGTGGTCTCTGTGTGAGAATGCCCGTGGCCAGGGCACTTCTTCACCATCTGCTCCATGTCTGCTGACAACTTCTGCTCGTAATATTGTTTCTTTTTAAAAGTTCAGCTACTGTACAGTTGTTATACCCCATCTTAGTCATACATTTTATGATTAAAATTATTCTTTTTTTAATTTATAACTGCTAGTGAATGGTTGTTTTATGGCACAACACTGTAATTGTGTGATGTCCAGCCCCACAATTGGAGAAGCCGGTATATTTGAATAGGCGACGCCTATGTCAAGTCGAGATCAGAAGCCAGCAGCCCCATATTGGCCGCTAACTTTTAAATCTGTCACCATTGCCATCAGGATTGTTTCCCATCACCCCCTGCACCGCGTGCTGGCCACGCTGCCAAAGACAACAGGGACTCTAGCGCCAGGAAATGGGGGTGTTAGCCTAACCCACATGGCACAAGCTGTCTGTTTCTTCTCTTTCGCACCTCTCTCTCTCTCTCTCACACACACACACACTCCTTCTCTCCCTCTCTTTCTCTTTTTATCTCTATTACTCACCCTTTCCACAGTACTGACTGACTGGCGAGGCATATTATGTGCTTCCCTGCTATATTGCGCAACCGTCTCCCATTGTCATCCTTTTCCCGGCAGATGGAGAGTTTTTAATGCTCCTCTTCAAACACTTGAGCTTTCTCCTCTTGTTTGGCGCCTATTCTTCTCGAGGGCCGCTACACGGCCCGTATCGCTGATAGATATGGGCACTCGAGCGGCAAAGAGAGATACATTACTCGAACGCTACTCACTTGGGTGAAATCGTGTCACTGCTCCCCCTGAAGATATCATGGGGGGGGGGGGGGGGATGAGCCCCACCGCCAGCAGCGTCCCCGTTGCTCACAGAATGTGCAAAGACCGCACAGATTTAAACCTGCCCACTCTCTCTGCCGATTGCCCATCCATCACCAACAGCTCTATATCTGTATTTCTAACCCTGAAGGTGTGAAGGAGCCTCAATTTGTCATCTTGAGTAAACAGCAGTCTGTTTATCATGGTCTAATCCTAACCAGTTTAAAGCTACGGGGGGTGCCCCTGATTCTCTATGTCTCAAACACCAAATGCCAAAACTGACAGTGAAAATAAATGAAGTGAAATGTGTTGTACTTTTACAACCTTTTTATCTGTCTGTCAACCAACCATGCAGATCCGTGTGTAGGTGTGAATGAATGTACGTTCACAGATTGTCAACCTACATCATTTCCATGTGTCCAATTCTTCTAACTGGAAGCAACATGCCCCCTTTTTTCGGTATTTGAGTTATGTTGCCACATCAAATCTATTAATTTAGGTTGACATTGTAAATGTTGTCACAGGTTAATGTGTGTTATCTGAGACGTGTGGATGGAAAGTAAATGAAGGCAGTCGAGGAGCAAGAAGGTCTCAGGGAGGGAGACATTCTTTTGATGCATTCATTAATTTCCTCATCGATTGCTTGGTTAATTAGTAGCGAAATGGCTGTGGAATGTGCAGGAATGCAGCTTTAAAAACACGGTACACACACAGTCGCTGGATCGAGTGATGCACTACATTCACAGCAATTGAGGAAAACCACTTTTCTTGAGGTGGCACAAACTACCAATACATGTGTGCTGACTTGCACCGGATCCAATCTGGAACAATCAATTAAGAAAGTAGATCCGTAGATGCCTATAAATATATGGAGCTACGCTTACGAGCTATTTCAGGCAGTCAAGCTCGAGCTGCCGCACGTGATGCGCTTCTATTAGTCTTTTACAGCTGAAAACTCTCCCTGACTCTGCCTGTCAAGGCTTCTGCTACTGGTCAGCCCTCCCTCTAGCTGCACCTTCAGCCCCACCACCACCCCAGCATCCACCTGCAGGGACGTTTAATGATCACTCCCTATCATCTCATGTAGGAGTGATTAGGTCACACGTACATGCAAGGCTATTTGAAATCAGCAGCAATGAAAAGAGTAACGTAAGTGCAATGCAAATAGCCATCCAAGCCGGACATTTCCGAGTTCAAAATGTCACACCAGTTACATCGTCACTTTTTCCAATATCTAAATGTTAAAGTTCCCCACCGAACATAACCACAACATGTCCCGTTCCTGCCACGACGATTTCACGTAGTTCCGTGTTCAATCAGTACACATGGCTCTATTTCTCTTTGCTTATTAGTGCCAGTAAAGCCAGCGAGCGTTCCCATGACTGTTCACCCGTACGTCTCACTTCCCCGTTGAGTGTGAACTTGCGTCTGCGTTACGGACCTCTTTAATGCACTGTCAAGTCGGAGACGGGACGCGGTTAATTGTTTTACAGGACACAAAGGAGGAGCCGACAGGGTCATCAGCCAATGCGAAAACTATTGGCAAGTATCATTGAGCTAAAGGATTAAATGAGTTGTCCAAGTCAAAAGAAGCCAGATGGGGAGAGACAGGGACTGAGAGAGGCTCGGTTGAGTGAGCGATAGCAGAATGTGACCGTTTTTTGTTCGCGTGACCTTTGTTTTGGGCAAACAGATTTAAAGACGACACAAAAGGGGAATCCGGTGAGGGGCAACAGCTGATGCAGGACGGGTAAAGAGAGGGGGACATGCCTGTAGGGCTCCATGGTGAAACGAGTGAATAGTCCCAACACAAACCTGTGCACATATCCTGTGCTAAGTCAGATGAGAGACACACTCATGCACATACACACACACACACCCTTATGAATCGCTCCTCCCTAGCTTGACTCTTTACTCTGGTCTCCCTCCAGGGTTGCAGAAAAAAGGACAGAGTGAAAACGGAACAAGACCACTCCACACACTATGAAGGAAGGGGACTCCGGCAATCAGAGTCTGGATGAAGTCGGGGCTCTGCACTGCACGTCTGGCAGTAATTATGGCAGAAAAGGGAAGAGGATTAAGCTACTATCCCATCTTTGGGTCCCATTAGTGGGATTGATGTTGTTGGCCACCCTCCCTTTTGGAGCGAGCATCAAACAAACTGTCCCCAGGGTCAAACTCAGCCAAAGAGGTAAGAAATATTGTTTCGTACTTCTGTTTATTTTATGGTGGATACATGTTTACATTTGGATACTTTTAAGTATCGCAGTTTGAGAAGAAAATAAAGTAATTTGAGGCCATTATGAATATTTTAACTTCTGCCAGCAACTTTCGTCATTGAATACTTGCACAGCTGAGTTATTGTTCAAGTTGCATGACTCACACCTATGGTTTTGTTTATTTTTTATTTTCACATTTGTTTTCCTCTCTTAGCCTTTTCTCCATCCAGGGTGCATCTTCACAGGCCATGTGTAGCTTTGACTTTCTCTTTCCCTTTAATGTGTTGTCTCCGTTCCTCTTGTGGCTTCGTGCTCACAGCCAAGCCAGAAAGGTGAAACGAGAGATTAGCACTCTCAGTTGTGCTGTTAATCTAAATGGTCTTTGAAACAACACTGTAAAGCAGAGTGAGCCATGTAAGACTCACTTACTGATCCATTAGCTAACTTTACAATTCCCCTTTTGATGGGCACAAAAAAATGGTGACTTCTATTACACGATGTATGAATCCCCTCGCTGATATACACTTTTTATACTCAAGCATGCAGTGAGTTCATAAAGACTATTTTCACAGAACATAATTGCATGTTGATGCAATCGGCCCATAGGAAACTGTCCTTCAATCTGTTGTGTGTATATTAGCGAGTCGCAGCAATGTGCACCGTGTCCAAGTGTTTAGCTTTGCGTCAACTGTTTGCTTTGTGCCACCGGGGGGAAAGCTGAATTATAGCTCTCCTTAAAACCCATTCTAAACTCCAGTGCAAACTTGACTTCAAAGTCCCCGACCCCTCATGCTAAGCATCAGCTCCGAAGAACCCACACAGATGAACTTCAGTCCTTCTCCATAAAATTGAATCCCCACTGCGAGCCAAAAGTAAACTCACTCTGACTTCAACCTCACAAAAGCTCCCCTCTGGTCAAAGGCGTCCTAAACCCGTAGCTGGAAATAGATACACATGCATGTTCTGAGTGTCCAACATAAATATATGGAAGTAGCTGAAGGAAGAATGATTGCTCAGGACAGTGTTTACGCAGCAGTTAGGCTAGTGTTTAGCTCCTCAGTTCGCCTCATTTTATGTTTGTTCCAAACCAATCAGTTGGTAAAATAATGTGAACGTGAAAATGTGATTGCATTTTAATGGGCCAATATACTGTATATATAACTTTGCGTATATATATATATATATATATATGTCTCTTGGCTCTGACTATTGCATGAAAACGGCTGACTAAACCCGTTAATTGAAGAAGCCACCTGACTAGTGGTTTCCTCTGGACCTTAGACTCACCTCCAACCCCATCATGCACACATCTTGTCATCGTCTCGTCGCTGCACACTCCTCACAAGCAGCACCGCCCAGTGATCACTTTTCAAACATCACATCACCTCCCGAGTGAAGGGTGAAACGCTCAAAGACTTCCAAAACAACTGCCTATCGACTCCAAACTTATGAACTTCCCCCTGAGAAACACATCTCGAGGCACGAGTTTAGGTTTGGTCCCGAGTCACAACATAGACATCGTGGCCTTCTGCCAAACGAAAAAGGGAAATCATCTGGTTCAAATATGTTTAATACGCTGCAAATTCAGATTGTTATGTCTTTGTTTTTAATGTGTGACCGAAAAGGATTAATTTACAACACATGCTTAGTCCTGTGGCCTGTTTTATTATTATTATTAGTCATATACAGTGGATTTGTAGGACATGTTCCTTCTTGTAAACAGTTGCTTAATATCCATTTAGTGAACAAATGTGCAGCAGATCAAAAAACATTTCACTGATGAACCGTCCGTTCTTGAGCTCGTCTTTATTGGTTTCTTTACCTTTTAGTTCTTATCAAGATTGCCGGTTGTTACGTGACTCTATGTCTTATGAAACATGAAGACAGAACATCATTCACTGCATATTAATAGCGGCCGACCGCGCCTGTGGTCATGCAACATGAGAACAGTGGCCTTGTATAATAATCAATAGGTACTTCCAATGAATATTGTCATGCTCAAGTGATGTGAGTCTCTTCCCCCAGAACATATGGCAGACTCCCATACAGCGTCATTACAGCGATGCATCTTTTCCACTTCACGCTCAGTATGTTCACTTCCACCTTCGGAGCAGAAAGCATGGTTGCGGTTGATGAAGCATTAACTTACTCATCCCGTGTGAGGTCATCGAGCATACGTTAAAGTATTACAGGGCTTAGATCTAGTTCATCAGTGGAGCATCAACCGGTTGGCAGCCAGCCAACATGGTGATATCATACTCAAATAAATGTGTGGATGAGAGCGTCTCGAGCTCCAACAGAAGAGCTAATCAAAAGTAGTTTTGTTGAGGGGGGCTCTCGTCTCTGGAGAAAGTTGTGGAGCACTATGCTAAGCAGCAACAGCTAAGCAGGCCCTTTCAAAGGGCTCATAGTGCTGTGTGTTTACAGAGCAGATTAGCTTAGCCAATGGCTAGCAGGCCTGTGTGTGTAGGGCTGAGCGATACGAGCATGTGTGTGAGCTTGTGCATAGGAGGCAGGATCGCGTGGTGTGGAGGGGGTCCTGGCAGTTCAAATATTAAGGATCGGTAACCTCTCCAATCCAATCCTTCACACCAAGAGGGTAATCACAATGTCAATCCTTTCAGAGTGACTCCCACAGGACTCCCCCTCGCATTGAGCCAGTGTTTGTTCAAGGCATGTTGCTATACTGGCAAACTGAAAAGAAGCCTGACGATAGAAGAGCTTTTCTCAGATCAAGGAGATCAAGGACACAGTGCCGAGCTGAGAATGTGGTCGGTGCAAAGCTCCCAAGAAGTGGACCCAGCTGATACTCACACAGAGCACCGCCCACTTACAGTGTACTTTACAGGTTTATTGAAAATGCTGCCACTATAAGTAAACACCAAGCTATGGTTGAGCAACAGGTCTTCCACCTGCTCTTATCCTGATCTAATCTCACATTGCCCATGACGGACATACGGTACAGCCACAGCTCATGTTTATGAAGCTGTTCAGTCATCTACAAAATGAGGTCTAGTCAGGAGAGTACAGGTAGAGGGACGAGTGGTTTCTAGAATAAATAAGCACATCACCTTGTTTTCAACTGAGAGAGATAATCTTCATGGTACATGA
The DNA here is from genome assembly GCF_963514095.1 of Eutrigla gurnardus. Classification (NCBI taxonomy): domain Eukaryota; kingdom Metazoa; phylum Chordata; class Actinopteri; order Perciformes; family Triglidae; genus Eutrigla; species Eutrigla gurnardus. Next base: position 20,402,957 of record NC_139923.1, on the reverse strand, counting down.
AGTATGAAAATACCCCTAGGTAGATATCGAGATAGCGTGCTGTTGGATTCTCCTGCTACTGTATCTCTTCTCTATCAACATGTGTAGCCAAGGTGTTGAACCACAGAGGATTACGCATGTTTCTCAAGCCGAGGCATGTTTTTTCTTCTCCCTGCAAGAGGAAACCCAGTGCTTGTCTTTGGGATTTTGGCATGAGTGAAGAGAATGAGTTAAGCTTGACGGCGTAATCCTGCTGAAACAGTTTATTTCCAACATACTATAATTCAATGGTACATGGTGGGCTTTTGAATGTAAGCTCTGTACGTACTCTGTACCGCATGGATTCATTCACCTCTCTGTTTGTCTCTGTGTCTGTCTGTCTGTCCCTCCATCTGAGCCAGAACTGCTGCAAGCCGGCAGTGTATCTCTGTTCATGGGCCCCTCCGATGGCCTCCACTCCCATTCGCTGCTGCTCGATGAGGAGAGAGGTCGTCTTCTGTTGGGAGCCAGGGATCACGTCTACCTGCTCGACCCTGACAATCTGGCCAGAGCCCCAAGAAAGGTACGCTACGTATACTGCAAAGAGTGCAGAAGAATGTGCAAATTATACAAAGAAGGGTATAGAACGATCCAAACTCACATAGCAAATCGAAGAATCAACAAGTTGTTCAGGCCATTTGCTATAATTGAGAGGTTGTTTAGACATTGAAGTGTTTACAGCAATTTCCAAAATCCCCACATCCTCCGACTGCGACACTTAATGCCTGTTTTGCCATTAGTCGGGGTGATGTAAGATATTTTTTTGCTGCTAGGCTGAAATGCACTCAGCCGAGTATTGTTTTAGAGAAGAGCTCACCTCTCAGTCTGAAACTGAGTCTGGGCTCTGTCTGGCGAGGTCAGGGTCATCCTCGTGGAGGTCACACGCAAACACACACACACACACATACGCGTTTACGGAGTGCACAAATACGCGAATGCATTTGGAACGGATGCCACATGTTAGAGTTTGTAGATGTGAGTGTGTGTTTATGCAGCTGAGGTCGATCCGCAAGTGGGTCTACGGTGTGTTTATTTGATCTTTATCTGGTTGTTTTAACTCTCTCAAAGTGTTGCCTTTCCATCGCCTCTTTGGTTATTGATACCGATGCCAGGGAGATATGCACCAAAACGTCCAATTCTTTCTGGCCTCTGGGATCAGCTCTCAACGGTGAATATGATCTAAAAAAGCAATCGTGCTGTTTATCAGTTAATGAAGAGACCTCGGGCACTAAAACACGACCGAATAGTTCGCTATCAAGCATTCCTGTTGTTGGAAAATCTAGGCCACCGATCGCTTCATAGTCTTTCAAAACCAGTTCAAGCCCCTCCGAGGCCCCTCGCCACACTCAGGCAACGCATAACATCGTAACACTGGTCTTCTGTACGAAAGTCCTCGGCGGCATGCCATCATACGGAATCATGGGATATTTTACTATTTGTGCTGGTGTGTTTGCATGCGTGCTCGAGCTCCGCGGACCCGTGAATACGTTTGGCGATAGCGCTCCTTGGTAGGATTGAGGGGAGGTAACACGCTAAGCACATAAGCCTGTTATAACACATGTGTGGACATGGCAGGGTACATTGAAGGGACACTGGGCGCTATACGTCCATGGCTCTCCCGTACCAGAAACCTGGAGGTGTTTGTTATTGTATCACTCAGTTAGTAATCTGCAAAATGTTGGAGAGAACCCAGCAGTGACATTTCTGTTCCGCTCATTTTATTTATGTTGCACATTTTAATTTAACACAGGGGAACGTATAGACCAAAGGGAAGTAAAATACAGGAAAATAACATAAATGTTCAGAGAAGAACATAAATCTAGATTCATTACAGTAAATATTGTCATATACAATATTGTGTCACTAAAAGCACATTGTTGACGGAGAAAATAAAACTGGTTCGCCTGAACTTCTCAGGCAGTTTATCCCAGACTTGAGGGGTCCCGATGGGCCCGGTCTCCACTTGTTTTTTAGCCTTTAAGAGCCACTTAAAGGCCATTCTGGAGGATCTTGGGCAGCACTTAGGCTCATATAAGGGTTAGGGGGTCAGGAGCTTAGTCAGCAGTTCCCTTTGAAGTGATCCATAAAATCTTATATCCAACTCTAAAGTGCACAAGTAGCCAGTGTAGAGATGCTCAAACGGGAGTATTATGCACGGCATGCTACATGATGAGACTGTTTATCTGCCGTTAGATTCACTGGCCTGCTCCCCGGGACCAAATGGATGTCTGCAAACTGGCAGGCAAAAACGCAAACGTAAGTGCTTCTAAAGGAAATCACGTAGATTCTAAGTGTATCCGTCCATTGTGTGTGCTATAAGATACAGTATACCTGTTAAATCACATGTCTTATAATAGTTTATCCTTGCTCTTGATCCACTCCTCATCCCAGTTGGAGTGTGCCAACTTTGTCAGGGTGCTCCACAACTACAACCGGACCCACGTCTACGCCTGCGGGACGGGATCCTTCCAGCCCATCTGTGCTTTCATCGAAGTCGCCGGCCCCAGAGAGGTAGGGGTGTGAGCGCACAAATCTCAGCAGGACTAATGACACACGTTCACATTTAACTTGAAAGTGTGACACGATCTTCATTTTCGCCCCGGCAGGATGGCGTGTTTCATCTGCTGCCTGGCACGGTGGAGTCTGGCAGGTTGAAATGTCCCTTTGATCCCTCGCAGCCATTCACCTCAGTCCTCACAGGTAAATACGAGCCGTCGCAAAACACTTGGGCCGAGTGCATTTCTATGCACGTGTCTTATTTTTCTCGCACTTTTCCGCAAATGATTTCACTAGAGAACGAGGCAAGCAGGGATTTCTCAGGCAACAACACATTAACTTGGCAGAACCATGTAAACAACAAGTGCTTTTGAGCATTTTCTCTCATTCATGTTTGTTTCTTGGAATGTTTTTTCTACATAGTTTCTCTGAGGTAAACACATGAAATAGCAAAAGATAAACAATAACTTTTTAGTTTGAAAACTTTCAATTCTGTGGTTTGTTTTTACATTGAATACCTGCTATATGACTGTACAATAATGTTCCCTATGTGCTACCCGTGTCTGTCCCAGATCAGTACCTTTACGCGGGCACATCGTCAGACTTCCTGGGCAAAGACACCACGTTCTCGCGCTCCCTCGGCCCTCCGCCTGACCAGCACTTCATCCGCACGGACATGTCCGAAGAATACTGGATCAACGGTACGCACGCGCTGAACGCTCTCAGAAAAAAAACCTGTTATTGCTTTTTCTCCAAACTTCCAGCCTCTCCGCGGACACAAAGAGCCTCTCTGTGCCCTCAGGATGGTTATTGACATTCCAGCGCCGAGGAAACAATCCACTTATTCATGTAGTTGGAACTTTTATATGAATGCTGTGGCTGAGCGGGGACCACACCTACGGGGGGATTTACAGTGTGTCACGAAAATGTGCGTTCTTAGTCACACAACCGCACACACACAGTCACACACACATGGGCATGCACAGTCATCGCAGAGGAGGGAGTTCTCTCTCTCTGTACACATCTCAGGTCTCCAGGGTTTTACAGCCACTGATGGGTTGTCGTGTATCAACAGTTGTCACCGGGATTTAAATCCTTACACATGGTCTCCACATTTCACAAGAGCACAGTCGGAGATGTTTGGAGTAATTATCTCTCTCTCTCTCTCTGTGCATGTGTCGGCGCAGGGGGAAGGCGGAGAGAGAGAGAGCATGCGGCGTCCTGCGGTGTTTCTGTTCCGCGAGCCTGTGGAACATAGGACTGAGGACTAACAATGACCTTCTGTCGCGTGTTAGCAATCGTACATTAAGCTGTTCCAGTCGGGGGAATCACCCTCTGGTGGTTGGCTCGGCTTCTAGGGGCTGAGCTAATGTTGATGTAACGTCAGTCCAACACTTACTGTGAGCCTTTGGACTACGGTGATCCAACTCTGAAGGTCCCCTTCACCTCTATGGGCTGTTTTATCATCTTTCAGCTTCTTGTTTTAGTTTTACAGCAACTTTACAGTTTTATCAACTACTTTCATCAAACTATTTTCCAGGAGGCAATAGCTTGATAAACCCACCGTATCGCTACCTGTCCAGCACCAAAGTGCAGACGGAGTTAGCATCTAACCGGTGAAGCTAATGGAACATTTAGCAGCTGCACGGCTGCAAATGAATGGCAGTGTTTCCCTGTGCTGGATGTGAGAGTGGGGTATTAAATCTTTATAAGGTGGTGGTAGTATGTCAGCGTGTTGCTGCCCTTAAGTGACTACGTTTAATTAAATGGTCTGAAGGCTGCTTCAAACACCGGGGACACGTGATTAGCGTAGATATTTGCACCTGGGTGTTCCAGCTAAAGATGATCTTGCCACGCTGCTTCTTAACAGGCTGAAAATCATACAAAAGTAAACAAAACTGCTTTTAAACTAAGCTAAATATCCTGAAAAACACTGTATTAGACCATGTATCAAACTATACAGCGATTTGAGGATTTATGTGCAGCCCGAGCTTTAGCTTAGTAGACACCACGGGTAATAAATCAGACCTTTCTGTAGAAATAGAGCAAGACTGTAAATAAATGCGTGCTAAGTGTAGTGTTAATGTCGCCTCCAGGCTGCAGCGCATGGCAAATCCATTAGTCGACGTACAGTATGTTAACACTCTCTCTCCCTTTTCCTCCTTTGTGTCTTCAGAGGCCAGGTTTATATCGGCTCATCCCATTGCAGACACCTACAACCCCGACGATGACAAGATATACTTTTTCTTCCGCGAGGTGTCGTGGGAAGGCAACGACAAGAGCATCCTGTCCCGAGTGGCTCGTGTGTGCAAGGTGGGATATATGACATGAGAGAGGTGTAGAAAGTGGGATGTACAGTGTAGAGAGGCATGATGGGGCAGGTATGGGAGAAAGAAGGGGATGGAGGAGTAAAAACACAGACTAGGAGACTTTGAAACGCAGTTGGTAATAAGAGAAATGCTGCTTGGAAGACAGCAGGTGTTATATAGTGAGACTATAGAGAAAGACAAGTAGGAGTGCAAGACCAAATTCGCAGAATTTGGAGGAGTCTTAACTCCCACAGTGATCTGATGGGATAAGGATCTTCGTGTCAGCTTCTACAGAAGTGTTTTATGTCCCCCAGGAGGAGGCCTTCCTGATATATTCTTCTTTTCTTAGACATCTAAAAGAGTCTGCCAGGACCAGTAAATTGTGGTTCAAGCCCCTTTGTGCACTGCTAATGATCAATGTAGATCTTTGCGCCGCCTCACTGTCATCATCGTTTTTTTTTGCATGGATTGCATGCATTCTCTATTTAAAGGGTGATAAAAAAAGACTTTTTGCATCCCAATACATTACACGTTATGTTTATTTAGCAGATGCTTTTGTCCAATTCAATTTTCAGTGAGAGCTGTGTCACCATTTAAAGATCTTGTGGTTAGAAGCACAATGCCAAACTCTCCACACGAAAACAATGTGAATGTCAGTTGTTTGATGCTGCAATTTGAGAAGAATATCATGTTTCAGTGCGAAAAGTTCATGTTGTCAACATGTGAAGCTATAAGCCTGGATGGCACTGCACAGCTGAATGAGGGGACCATGAATCTAATACACCATACATTGTACCATTAGTCATTCCAAAAGGGACTAGCCCATACAGCAGTTTGCTATTAGCATTCAGAGGCCTATTGCTACATTCTTAGGAAAACCCTTTCAGCCTCTTTATGACTTGGGAGTAAGCTGCAAGGCAGACTGGAAGGAAATTCCTCTGAATTACAATTACCCTCTCTTCTTCTTTCTCTTTCGGCTATCTGTCTCTTTTGGTCTTTGCATTTTATTTTTTCCCCTTCACACTCATTATCTGTAAGTGTGAAAGTGCATGTAAAAGTCCCCCTTGAAGATTATCACCATTGTCAAACATCCTCATTAATGCTTACATTTTTATAAACATCAGTGGGTTTGTGTTTTCTATGCATTACAACGAGGTGCACTTGAATGTTCTTACCATGGCTCAATCAAAGGATGCCACTTAGCAATTCATATGCTGCGATAAAACCTTATGAGTCCGTAGCATCACTTGATTTTAGTGCTCTTCACTTCCATTTGTTTCTCTTCTCCTTCGACATGTTCTCTCTTTCCCTTACTCCCGCCTGTCACTGTGCTAACAAGAAGGGTCCCCTTTGTGCTGGTTAAACAAGCAGATCCGTATTAGAGGCATGCGGTTCACCTGTTTATTTTCCTAATTAGTGCAGGAAATCAGAGCCAGGCTGCGGCGCTGTGTGGTTGCGGTTCAAGTACAAAGTGTGCGTTTATTAATTGTGGCGGTCTCTTGGTCACGTCGGACAGCTGCACTATGCTGACTGTGGTTTTGACACAGCGTATGTGGTTGCGTTTCAGAATGATGTGGGTGGGCTCAGGAGTCTGACCAATAAATGGACTACCTTCCTTAAAACCAGACTCGTGTGTTCGATCCCCGGCCCGGACGGAGTGGACACACACTTTGACGAGCTCCGTGAGTGATTGTGAACTGAATTCCATGTCAGCAGTGGTAGAAATATATCTAATTTGTGCAGATAAACAAGTAACCTCCACGTCGTTTCCCCTCTTATTTGTAGAGGACGTCTTTCTGCTCCCGACCAGAGATGACAAAAACCCCAAAGTGTATGCAGTGTTCACCACCTCCAGGTAACTTCAGTATTCACCACACCATCATAAACACTACCCCGTGGCCTCTCCTTTTCTTCCCTAGCCGTAAGCCGCTCTCTTGTTTCCTCTTTCAGCTCCATTTTCCGTGGCTCAGCAGTGTGTGTGTACAGCATGGCGGACATAAGGGCCGCGTTTAATGGACCTTATGCACACAAGGAGGGGCCCGACCACCGATGGGTGGAATACGAGGGGAGGATACCATATCCCCGTCCTGGAACGGTGCGTTGCCAAGTGAAAAGCACAGAGACAAACTCATACGTGATCGCTCCTAGCTATATATATGATTTTCTTTTCACAAATTAGTGAATCTGGCTAATTACAGAATAATAAACATTGCAACAATTTGAAAAGTGGTGGAATCGAGGATGAAGCGTTCAAGATGCTGGAGGGTATGCTCGCTCACATCTGCATATGATGTATGACACAAGCTTGGCTTCGTTGAGGTTACTCGACATGTTGAATCTGAATTAATTTTGTTTGTACAAAGCACAATCAAGGGAGGAAAGGGGATGTATAGAGGCTTAAGTGTAAGGTGTACAGCTGTTTCAGCTATAGTGTACACAGCAAGGGGGGGAGCTGGAGTGATACAGATGTTCCAGATGTGCTTTGCCTCCCGCTGTCCCTCGTTTGACCACCAGAGGGAGACATGCACTATCACATTGTAAGACAGAAGCCAAGTCGTCAGGGAGTGAAATCATCATGTGATTGTGAAGCTTTAGACGAGCTCAAATTTGTTTTCGTTTTGTCCTTCAGTGTCCCAGCAAGACGTACGATCCGCGGATCAAGACCACCAAAGACTTCCCAGACGAGGTTGTCAGTTTCATTCGGTTCCACCCTCTCATGCATCGCTCCGTCTACCCTCTGACCGGCCGTCCCGTGTTCACACGCATCCGAGTGGACTACACCCTCACTCGGATCGTGGTCGACAGGGTTTTGGCGGAGGACGGACAGTATGAGGTCATGTTTCTGGGAACAGGTGAGACGCACATTTCTCTCAGTCGTCGCTTGAAGTTGCATCTGTGACCAGCAGAGGGCAGTAGATCACTATGAAATGTCCTTGGCTTGAATGTGATTTGCTAACCAGTGTTGACATTTTATTTGCCTTAGAGAAGAGAGTGTATGGACCTTAAATAATTAAGCGCCCACACTTGGCTGTTTTTCATGATTCACTTCTAAAAAAAACATTCATGAGTGGTTTGTCTGTGATTTATGCCGATCCTGCATCCTTTTTCACTCTGTCATAGATGTCGGCTCAATTCTGAAGGTGGTGAGCATCACTCAAGACAACTGGCCAACAGAGGAAGTGGTGCTTGAAGAACTTCAAGTTTTCAAGGTTCTGTGTGCAACACAGCTACACTCACAAATACAGAAACAGGAGACTTGCACGCTTTTATTTGCTCCGAGCTTTTTGATAGACAATGCCAACTGTTCTCTCGCTGTCCTCAGAGGACCAGTTGATTCATCAGACATCATCATTCCTCAGAATGTTCTATTGTTTTTACTCAAACAGTGCTCCAGCAGTGTATATTTATTGAGGTGTTCACTTTTTGCAGGTTCCCACATCCATCCTCACTATGGAGATCTCTCCTAAACAGGTTTGACCTCATTCTCATCCTTTTTTTTCCTGACACTATTTCCCCGTCTTCATTCATACCACATGCATTCAGTGTGTCCCTGATGTGGCACACGACATGCTGTTTTTTTTTTTCATCTATTTCACTTTGCTCTGTCTCTTTAGCCTTCCCCATTTTCTTGTAGCCCTCTGCCCTCCTCCTGCCTCATTATCTTCGGGTCAGGGGTGTCAGTAGACACTTCAACCCCAATCATTGCTTCCATTAATCTCCAGCAGCGTTTGACGTGTGTCTGTGTCTGCATGTGCATGCTTATTAGTTTTTTTCAGAGGATGCTTGGAAGTTCTGTTCAGGAATCACGAGTCACGAGTCAGAGCAGATCATTAGAGTGAAAATCCCTTACATTCAGAAAAATCTGAGTGGTTTTCTTTCATGTATCAGTTTCGGGTTTGGACATTGCAAATAAGTCTTTTTGTTATACAGCCTCGACCCCCAGTTATTCTTCAGCTAAATTCACAGTAGGAACCCTGAGGAATTGATATGTGGAAAAAAAAATATTTTATGCACAAACCACACAGTGTTTTATGGCCTGCTTCTGTTTTCCTACCTTTTCTCTAACATTTCTTGCTCTTATAACCAAGAATTACGTTATGGTGATAAATTTGAACTTGAAATTGATTTGTATGTTTACCTTTCCTCAAGCAGAATGTGGTGTGTGTTTCACTATAGCAACAGCTCTACGTGGGTTCAAGTGAAGGGCTAGCCCAGGTCTCACTCAGTAGATGTCACCTGTACGGCCAAGCCTGTGCCGAATGCTGCCTGGCTCGAGACCCCTACTGTGCCTGGGACGGACACACATGCTCACAATACGTCCCCGCATCCAAGAGGTATGCCAACCTCACTTTGCAGAGTATGAGGCATTACGCAGAGCATGAGAAACGACCCTTTTAATTGTTATTTTTACTTCACATCATCCACTCTATCACCATAAATAAACATGCAGATGAAGCACTGTTAATTAAAATGTGGTGAAATACATTTTTCAACACATAAGACTATTCATGGGTAATTACAAAAATCAAACATGTAACCATCTGTAAGCAGGACACACACGTGTGTACATACACAAACTCACAATTCACAGTGTACTCTTAAAAATGTTACTTTTAAATGTATTTCCTCTCAGGGTGTGCAGAGCTGTTGCACATTAATTATTGAACTGTTTTTATGTGGCTTAGCATCACAGCAATACACTTGGAAATATGAGAGATCCAAAAAAAACAAGAAAATCATAAAATGTTTATCTATAAACTGCTTTATATACTGACCCTTTGTTGGCCTATAGTTCTTTGTGGAGTGTGTGTGTGTGTGTGTGTGTGTGTGTGTGTGTGTGTGTGTGTGTGTGTGTGTGTGTGTGTGTGTGTGTGTGTGTGTGTGTGTGTGGCTGGCTGGCTGGCTCTTTATTCTGGAACAAGCAGGCGGAGTTCATAGTTGCTATGTATGTTTTCTATTTTGGTTCTCTTCACCTCTTTGGCGTTTTTTTCCATGCCAGAGGGTGTTCGCCCATTTAAGGTATTGATTAGAGAGATGGTCCAGACTGATTAATGCTACTGCCATGCCACGATTGTAGAGTGAGCCCTGGAGGTGCAAAAGCATATGTGTGCATACTCCTTGTGTGTCTTTTTGTTTGTGCGGTTGCTCGCACGCATTGAGGCTCTCCAGAATATATACCCTACAGTGAGAGGTCACACTGCCACATTATTGGCCAGTGGGGATGCTGTTATGATTTGTGGAACAGTGGGGGCTCTGCGTTTGGTCTCCAGGGTCTTTGAAAGCTGATCTCCTCCACAGTGAGCGTAGGCTACAGATGTCCCACCACACAGGTCTGACAGGAGGCCGAGATGGTGAAATCAATACAAACCGAAGGAGCCCAAGTGAGCGGCACCATCTAGAGGCCAAAGAGACATTATTTTGATTTATTTATTTTAAAATGTATACCATATAGTTTATGTGGGAAAAAATAAATATATCTGCATTTCCTTTTTTTAGGCATTTTTTCTGAAGTCTGAACCTCTTCTGCAACCACAGAAAGACAAAGAGAGTTACCAATAATCAGTTGTCAGATGAAATCACATTTTAAATGCTTGTGAAAAGAATTGCAGGCAATTTCTTCACATGTTCACAACAGCATTCCTATTTTAATAGTATATGCACATTTGACATTTGAGAAAACATTCTGACAGATTTGAATGATGTTTTGTATGAGAATACGCGGTTGTTGGCACTGTCCCTTTAATTTTACTCATATTTAATGATTTCAAAATGTTTTTTATTATTATTTTTAAATTGTTGAGTGTTGCCTTCATTGTGGCTGTGTTTTGCATGTCTGAAATCTGATGGTATTACTGAAACAACTTCTCCACCTTGTGTGTTGTCCAGACGAGCCAGACGCCAGGACATCAAGCATGGAGACCCTGCCAGTCAATGCTGGGACACAGCAGACAGTACGTAGACCTCGTTCTCTTAAGAAGTTCAGCCCTTACCTGTCTGTTTCTTTTCCATGCCAGAAACCTGCACCTTTTTTTTAGAACCAGAGAAAATACTCACTAACAGATTGATATTGTGTTTTCTTTAGGTCTCGTTGGGGGATGGGCGGAGGAGAAGGTCCTCTATGGGGTGCAAAGCAACTCCACCTTCCTCGAGTGTATCCCCAAATCTCAACAGTCTCAGATCCGGTGGTACAAACAGAGACCTGGATCCGAACGCAGGGATGAGGTCAGAGAGTGCAACCGCTAACACATGAGTACACACAACACCCTGACATAAATGATGTTTCCTTCCCTTCCTGAATTTACTGTACCTGAGGGGTGAAATGTTCTTCAAGCCAGGTCACAAAGCAGGGGAGGTACAGGGCAAAAGATGCACATATGTCATTTTGTTTTTACATTCGTACTTCAAAGCATCCAAAAACATACTTGACTTCAACCTCACCAGGTCTGAGCCCTGAACCCATCAGCGCCTGTTTGTGCTACAAATCACACTGCTGCAGGTCCTGCTTATGTTGGGGAAGATCAAGCAGTGCTTGGACCTAAAGGATGCCGTTCACTGCTTATATCACACAGTTTGACACCCAGGTGGAATACAAAGTCACATCCATTGAGGATTTATAGGTAATACCTACTTCACTAGTTCCTTGAATACGCTCATTATAGTTTATGAGCCTCCAGGGCTGAGATGTTATGCAGCCCCTCTGGATTTGAGGAATGTAAGAGATGGCTTAAGCCAGACGCACCTGCGTGGTTGGGATGTTATCTAACTCATATGGAAAATAATGGAAAAGAAACATTTCACATTTTGTGTAGCTTTTTCTCATGTATTTATGCTGGAATGCAGCTGATTTTCCCTGTGGGCCACCGTAGGTGGAGGGAAAAATACAGATTCTTCTGTGTTCTGGAGGACAGGAAAATCGAGTAGTGGATCATAAAACCAAATCTGCACCCTATCGCTTTATAAAACACTGACTTCTGAAAGAGCATTGCTTAAAACAGATTGAAAAGAGTTGTTTTAGTTAAACTAAACAAGTGATGGACTATTTGGTGAAAGAATGCAGAAAATGACCATTTTAAGGGCAT